>NW_021962944.1:0-27337 GCF_901765095.1 Microcaecilia unicolor | reverse complement strand
TCAATTCCCACTTTAGACACAAAGAGCTCTTTTAACTCTGGGCAAGTAACACTATTTTCATGCTAGTGGTTTGCTTCGAATTGTTATAATTATACTTTAGGTATATTTTGTTCAGTTCTTGAAAATGAGGATTCTGCTCTTTACTGAGGTAAATTCTAGGCATGCCAACCTTGAAACATTTCTCTGCTTATCTCTCCTATGGTGCTCCATTGAAATCTACAGAGCACTGATTGTTAGATAGTCAGTTTCATAGGAAGAAACAAAGGTGTATAAAATCCCTTTTTAGCTACTCCTTTCCTGTTCTGTAGACTGAAATGAAGTTTCAAATCATGAGTTCTTTAAAAATATCTTCACTATAGTGGAGGAGTGGACTTGTGGTTAGGGTGTTGGATTTTGGTCTTGAGAAACTGAGTTCAATTCCCACTTTAGACACAAAGAGATCTTTTTGACTCTGGGCAAGTAACACTATTTTCATGCTGGTTTGCTTCCAATTGTTATAATTCTACTTTAGGTATATTTTGTTCAGCACTTCAAAATGAGGATTCTGCTATTTACTGAGGTAAATTTTAGGCGTTCCAAACTTGTAACATTTTTCTGCTTCTCTCACCTATGGTACTCCATTGAAATCTACAGAGCACTGAATATTTGTTAGACTGGCAGTTTCATAGGAAGAAACAAAGGTGGCTGCAAACCTTGTTTAGCTACTCCTTGGCTGTTCTGTAGACTGAAATGAAGTTTCAAATCATGAGTTCTTCAAAAAGGTCACCAATTTAGTGGACGAGTGGACTAGTGGTTAGGGTGTTGGACTTTGGTCCTGGGGAACTGAGAAACTGAGTTCAATTCCCACTTTAGACACAAAGAGCTCTTTTAACTCTGGGCAAGTAACACTATTTTCAAGCTAGTGGTTTGCTTCCAATTGTCATAATTCTACTTTAGATATATTTTGATCAGTATTTGAAAATGAGGATTCTGCTCTTTACTGAGGTAAATTCTAGGCATGCCAACCTTGAAACATTTCTCTGTTTTTCTCACCTATGGTGTTCCATTGAAATCTACAGAGCACTGAATGTTTGTTAGATAGTCAGTTTCATTGGAAGAAACAAAGGTGGATGTAAAGATCTCCACTTCAGAAACTGCCAGTTACTTTGCCTACCGTTAGTTACAGCTACTTTTTAATTTCAAAATCTGCTTTAATGCTCGTTTGCTTCCAGTTGTTATAATTCTACTTTAGGTATATTTTCTTCAGTACTTGAAAATGAGGATTCTGCTCTTTACTGAGGTAAATTCTAGGCATTCCCACCTTGAAACATTTCTCTGCTTATCTCTCTTATGGTGCTCCATTGAAATCTACAGAGCACTGAATGTTTGTTAGACTGGCAGTTTCATAGGAAGAAACAAAGGTGGATACAATCCCTTTTTAGCTGAAATTAAGTTTCAAATCATGAGTTCTTCAAAAACATCACCACTTTAGTGGAGGAGTGGACTAGTGGTTAGGGTGTTAGACCTTGGTCTTGGGGAACTGAGAAACTGAGTTCAATTCCCATTTTAGACACAAACAGGTCTTTTTGACTCTGGGCAAGTAACACTATTTCCATGCTGGTTTGCTTCCAATTGTTATAAATCTTCTTTAGGTACATTTTGTTCAGTACTTGAAAATGAGGATTCTGCTCTTTACTGAGGTAAATTCTAGGCATACCAACCTTGAAACATTTCTCTGCTTATCTCTCCTATGGTGCTCCATTGAAATCTACAGAGCACTGAATGTATGTTAGATAGTCAGTTTCATAGGAAGAAACAAAGGTGGATGTAAAGATCTCCACTTCAGAAACTGCCAGTTACTTTGCCTACCGTTAGTTACAGCTACTTTTTAATTTCAAAATCTGCTTTAATGCTCGTTCGCTTCTAGTTGTTATAATTCTACTTTAGGAATATTTTGTTCAGTACTTGAAAATGAGGATTCTGCTCTTTACTGAGGTAAATTCTAGGTATTCCCACCTTTGTAACATTTCTCTGCTTAGTTCCCCTATGGTGCTCCATTGAAATCTACAGAGCACTGAATGTGTGTTAGATAGTCAGTTTCATAGGAAGAAACAAAGGTGGATGTAGAGATCTCCACTTCATAAAAAGCCAGTTACTTTGCCTACCTTTAGTTACAGCTCCCACTTTAGACACAATGAGCTCTTTTTGACTCTGGGCAAGTAACACTACTTTCATGCTGGTTTGCTTCGAATTGGTGCTCCATTGAAATCTACAGTGCACTGAATGTTTGTTAGATAGTCAGTTTCATAGGAAGAAACAAAGGTGGATACAATCCCTTTTTAGCTACTTCTTGACTGTTCTGTAGACTGAAATGCAGTTTCAAATCATGAGTTCTTCAAAAAGATCACCACTTTAGTGGACGAGTGGACTAGTGGTTAGGGTGTTAGACCTTGGTCTTGGGGAACTGAGAAACTGAGTTCAATTCCCATTTTAGACACAAACAGGTCTTTTTGACTCTGGGCAAGTAACACTATTTCCATGCTGGTTTGCTTCCAATTGTTATAAATCTTCTTTAGGTACATTTTGTTCAGTACTTGAAAATGAGGATTCTGCTTTTTACTAAGGTAAATTCTAGGCACTCCAAACTTGTAACATTTTTCTGCTTCTCTCACCTATGGTACTCCATTGAAATCTATAGAGCACTGAATGTTGGTTAGACAAGCAGTTTCATAGGAAGAAACAAAGGTGGATAAAATCCCTTTTTAGATACTCCTTGACTGTTCTGTAGACTGAAATGAAGTTTCAAATCATGAGTTCTTCAAAAAGATCACCACTTTAGTGGACGAGTAGACCAGTAGTTAGGGTGTTAGACCTTTGTCTTGGGGAACTGAGAAACTGAGTTCAATTCCCATTTTAGACACAAACAGGTCTTTTTGACTCTGGGCAAGTAACACTATTTCCATGCTGGTTTGCTTCCAATTATTATAAATCTTCTTTAGGTACATTTTGTTCAGTACTTGAAAATGAGGATTCTGCTTTTTACTAAGGTAAATTCTAAGCATTCCAACCTTGTAACATTTCTCTGCTTCTCTCACCTATGGTACTCCATTGAAATCTACAGAGCACTGAATGTTGGTTAGACAAGCAGTTTCATAGGAAGAAACAAAGGTGGATGTAAAGAGCTACACTTCAGATACTGCCAGTTCCTTTGCCTATCCCTAGTTACAGCTACTGTTTAATTTGAAAATCTGCTTTCATGCTTGTTTGCTTCGAATTGTTATAATTATACTTTAGGTATATTTTGTTCAGTTCTTGAAAATGAGGATTCTGCTCTTTACTGAGGTAAATTCTAGGCATTCCAACCTTGTAACATTTCTCTGCTTATCTCCCTATGGTGCTCCATTGAAATCTACAGAGCACTGAATGTTTGTTAGACAGGCAGTTTCATAGGAAGAAACAAAGGTGGATAAAATCCCTTTTTAGATACTCCTTGACTGTTCTGTAGACTGAAATGAAGTTTCAAATCATGAGTTCTTTAAATATATCTTCACCTTAGTGAAGGAGTGGACTAGTGGTTAGGGTGTTGGACTTTGGTCCTGGGGAACTGAGAAACTGAGTTCAATTCCCACTTTAGACACAAAGAGCTCTTTTAACTCTGGGCAAGTAACACTATTTTCAAGCTAGTGGTTTGCTTCCAATTGTCATAATTCTACTTTAGATATATTTTGATCAGTATTTGAAAATGAGGATTCTGCTCTTTACTGAGGTAAATTCTAGGCATGCCAACCTTGAAACATTTCTCTGTTTTTCTCACCTATGGTGTTCCATTGAAATCTACAGAGCACTGAATGTTTGTTAGATAGTCAGTTTCATTGGAAGAAACAAAGGTGGATGTAAAGATCTCCACTTCAGAAACTGCCAGTTACTTTGCCTACCGTTAGTTACAGCTACTTTTTAATTTCAAAATCTGCTTTAATGCTCGTTTGCTTCCAGTTGTTATAATTCTACTTTAGGTATATTTTCTTCAGTACTTGAAAATGAGGATTCTGCTCTTTACTGAGGTAAATTCTAGGCATTCCCACCTTGAAACATTTCTCTGCTTATCTCTCTTATGGTGCTCCATTGAAATCTACAGAGCACTGAATGTTTGTTAGACTGGCAGTTTCATAGGAAGAAACAAAGGTGGATACAATCCCTTTTTAGCTGAAATTAAGTTTCAAATCATGAGTTCTTCAAAAACATCACCACTTTAGTGGAGGAGTGGACTAGTGGTTAGGGTGTTAGACCTTGGTCTTGGGGAACTGAGAAACTGAGTTCAATTCCCATTTTAGACACAAACAGGTCTTTTTGACTCTGGGCAAGTAACACTATTTCCATGCTGGTTTGCTTCCAATTGTTATAAATCTTCTTTAGGTACATTTTGTTCAGTACTTGAAAATGAGGATTCTGCTCTTTACTGAGGTAAATTCTAGGCATACCAACCTTGAAACATTTCTCTGCTTATCTCTCCTATGGTGCTCCATTGAAATCTACAGAGCACTGAATGTATGTTAGATAGTCAGTTTCATAGGAAGAAACAAAGGTGGATGTAAAGAGCTCCACTTCAGATACTGCCAGTTCCTTTGCCTATCCTTAGTTACAGCTACTGTTTAATTTGAAAATCTGCTTTCATGCTTGTTTGCTTCGAATTGTTATAATTATACTTTAGGTATATTTTGTTCAGTTCTTGAAAATGAGGATTCTGCTCTTTACTGAGGTAAATTCTAGGCATTCCAACCTTGAAACATTTCTCTGCTTATTTCTCCTATGGTGCTCCATTGAAATCTACAGAGCACTGAATGTTTGTTAGTCAGTTTCATATCAAGAAACAAAGGTGGATAAAATCCCTTTTTAGCTACTCCTTGACTGTTCTGTAGACTGAAATGAAGTTTCAAATCATGAGTTCTTTAAAAATATCTTCACTTTAGTGGAGGAGTGGACTTGTGGTTAGGGTGTTGGACTTTGGTCCTGAGAAACTGAGTTCAATTCCCACTTTAGAAACAAAGAGCTCTTTTTGACTCTGGGCAAGTAACACTACTTTCATGCTTGTTTGCTTCGAATTGTTATAAATCTTCTTTAGGTACATTTTGTTCAGTGCTTGAAAATGAGGATTCTGCTCTTTACTAAGGTAAATTCTAAGCATTCCAACCTTGTAACATTTCTCTGCTTATTTCCCCTATGGTGCTCCATTGAAATCTACAGAGCACTGAATGTTTGTTAGATAGTCAGTTTCATAGGAAGAAACAAAGGTGGATAAAATCCCTTTTTAGCTACTCCTTGACTGTTCTGGAGACTGAAATGAAGTTTCAAATCATGAGTTCTTTAAAAATATCTTCACTTTAGTGGAGGAGTGGACTTGTGGTTAGGGTGTTTGACTTTGGTCTTAAGAAACTGAGTTCAATTCCCACTTTAGACACAAAGAGATCTTTTTGACTCTTGGCAAGTAACACTATTTTCATGCTGGTTTGCTTCCAATTGTTATAATTCTACTTTAGGTATATTTTGTTCAGCACTTCAAAATGAGGATTCTGCTCTTTACTGAGGTAAATTCTCGGCATACAAACCTTGAAACATTTCTCTGCTTATCTCTCCTATGGTGCTCCATTGAAATCTACAGAGCACTGATTGTTAGATAGTCAGTTTCATAGGAAGAAACAAAGGTGTATAAAATCCCTTTTTAGCTACTCCTTTCCTGTTCTGTAGACTGAAATGAAGTTTCAAATCATGAGTTCTTTAAAAATATCTTCACTATAGTGGAGGAGTGGACTTGTGGTTAGGGTGTTGGATTTTGGTCTTGAGAAACTGAGTTCAATTCCCACTTTAGACACAAAGAGATCTTTTTGACTCTGGGCAAGTAACACTATTTTCATGCTGGTTTGCTTCCAATTGTTATAATTCTACTTTAGGTATATTTTGTTCAGCACTTCAAAATGAGGATTCTGCTATTTACTGAGGTAAATTTTAGGCGTTCCAAACTTGTAACATTTTTCTGCTTCTCTCACCTATGGTACTCCATTGAAATCTACAGAGCACTGAATATTTGTTAGACTGGCAGTTTCATAGGAAGAAACAAAGGTGGCTGCAAACCTTGTTTAGCTACTCCTTGGCTGTTCTGTAGACTGAAATGAAGTTTCAAATCATGAGTTCTTCAAAAAGGTCACCAATTTAGTGGACGAGTGGACTAGTGGTTAGGGTGTTGGACTTTGGTCCTGGGGAACTGAGAAACTGAGTTCAATTCCCACTTTAGACACAAAGAGCTCTTTTAACTCTGGGCAAGTAACACTATTTTCAAGCTAGTGGTTTGCTTCCAATTGTCATAATTCTACTTTAGATATATTTTGATCAGTATTTGAAAATGAGGATTCTGCTCTTTACTGAGGTAAATTCTAGGCATGCCAACCTTGAAACATTTCTCTGTTTTTCTCACCTATGGTGTTCCATTGAAATCTACAGAGCACTGAATGTTTGTTAGATAGTCAGTTTCATTGGAAGAAACAAAGGTGGATGTAAAGATCTCCACTTCAGAAACTGCCAGTTACTTTGCCTACCGTTAGTTACAGCTACTTTTTAATTTCAAAATCTGCTTTAATGCTCGTTTGCTTCCAGTTGTTATAATTCTACTTTAGGTATATTTTCTTCAGTACTTGAAAATGAGGATTCTGCTCTTTACTGAGGTAAATTCTAGGCATTCCCACCTTGAAACATTTCTCTGCTTATCTCTCTTATGGTGCTCCATTGAAATCTACAGAGCACTGAATGTTTGTTAGACTGGCAGTTTCATAGGAAGAAACAAAGGTGGATACAATCCCTTTTTAGCTGAAATTAAGTTTCAAATCATGAGTTCTTCAAAAACATCACCACTTTAGTGGAGGAGTGGACTAGTGGTTAGGGTGTTAGACCTTGGTCTTGGGGAACTGAGAAACTGAGTTCAATTCCCATTTTAGACACAAACAGGTCTTTTTGACTCTGGGCAAGTAACACTATTTCCATGCTGGTTTGCTTCCAATTGTTATAAATCTTCTTTAGGTACATTTTGTTCAGTACTTGAAAATGAGGATTCTGCTCTTTACTGAGGTAAATTCTAGGCATACCAACCTTGAAACATTTCTCTGCTTATCTCTCCTATGGTGCTCCATTGAAATCTACAGAGCACTGAATGTATGTTAGATAGTCAGTTTCATAGGAAGAAACAAAGGTGGATGTAAAGATCTCCACTTCAGAAACTGCCAGTTACTTTGCCTACCGTTAGTTACAGCTACTTTTTAATTTCAAAATCTGCTTTAATGCTCGTTCGCTTCTAGTTGTTATAATTCTACTTTAGGAATATTTTGTTCAGTACTTGAAAATGAGGATTCTGCTCTTTACTGAGGTAAATTCTAGGTATTCCCACCTTTGTAACATTTCTCTGCTTAGTTCCCCTATGGTGCTCCATTGAAATCTACAGAGCACTGAATGTGTGTTAGATAGTCAGTTTCATAGGAAGAAACAAAGGTGGATGTAGAGATCTCCACTTCATAAAAAGCCAGTTACTTTGCCTACCTTTAGTTACAGCTCCCACTTTAGACACAATGAGCTCTTTTTGACTCTGGGCAAGTAACACTACTTTCATGCTGGTTTGCTTCGAATTGGTGCTCCATTGAAATCTACAGTGCACTGAATGTTTGTTAGATAGTCAGTTTCATAGGAAGAAACAAAGGTGGATACAATCCCTTTTTAGCTACTTCTTGACTGTTCTGTAGACTGAAATGCAGTTTCAAATCATGAGTTCTTCAAAAAGATCACCACTTTAGTGGACGAGTGGACTAGTGGTTAGGGTGTTAGACCTTGGTCTTGGGGAACTGAGAAACTGAGTTCAATTCCCATTTTAGACACAAACAGGTCTTTTTGACTCTGGGCAAGTAACACTATTTCCATGCTGGTTTGCTTCCAATTATTATAAATCTTCTTTAGGTACATTTTGTTCAGTACTTGAAAATGAGGATTCTGCTTTTTACTAAGGTAAATTCTAGGCACTCCAAACTTGTAACATTTTTCTGCTTCTCTCACCTATGGTACTCCATTGAAATCTATAGAGCACTGAATGTTGGTTAGACAAGCAGTTTCATAGGAAGAAACAAAGGTGGATAAAATCCCTTTTTAGATACTCCTTGACTGTTCTGTAGACTGAAATGAAGTTTCAAATCATGAGTTCTTCAAAAAGATCACCACTTTAGTGGACGAGTAGACCAGTAGTTAGGGTGTTAGACCTTTGTCTTGGGGAACTGAGAAACTGAGTTCAATTCCCATTTTAGACACAAACAGGTCTTTTTGACTCTGGGCAAGTAACACTATTTCCATGCTGGTTTGCTTCCAATTATTATAATCTTCTTTAGGTACATTTTGTTCAGTACTTGAAAATGAGGATTCTGCTTTTTACTAAGGTAAATTCTAGGCATTCCCACCTTTGTAACATTTTCTGCTTCTCTCACCTATGGTACTCCATTGAAATCTACAGAGCACTGAATGTTGGTTAGACAAGCAGTTTCATAGGAAGAAACAAAGGTGGATGTAAAGAGCTACACTTCAGATACTGCCAGTTCCTTTGCCTATCCCTAGTTACAGCTACTGTTTAATTTGAAAATCTGCATTCATGCTTGTTTGCTTCGAATTGTTATAATTATACTTTAGGTATATTTTGTTCAGTTCTTGAAAATGAGGATTCTGCTCTTTACTGAGGTAAATTCTCGGCATACAAACCTTGAAACATTTCTCTGCTTATCTCTCCTATGGTGCTCCATTGAAATCTACAGAGCACTGATTGTTAGATAGTCAGTTTCATAGGAAGAAACAAAGGTGTATAAAATCCCTTTTTAGCTACTCCTTTCCTGTTCTGTAGACTGAAATGAAGTTTCAAATCATGAGTTCTTTAAAATATCTTCACTATTAGTGGAAGGAGTGGACTAGTGGTTAGGGTGTTGGACTTTGGTCCTGGGGAACTGAGAAACTGAGTTCAATTCCCACTTTAGACACAAAGAGCTCTTTTAACTCTGGGCAAGTAACACTATTTCATGCTGGTTTGCTTCCAATTGTTATAATTCTACTTTAGATATATTTTGATCAGTATTTGAAAATGAGGATTCTGCTCTTTACTGAGGTAAATTCTAGGCATGCCAACCTTGAAACATTTCTCTGTTTTTCTCACCTATGGTGTTCCATTGAAATCTACAGAGCACTGAATGTTTGTTAGATAGTCAGTTTCATTGGAAGAAACAAAGGTGGATGTAAAGATCTCCACTTCAGAAACTGCCAGTTACTTTGCCTACCGTTAGTTACAGCTACTTTTTAATTTCAAAATCTGCTTTAATGCTCGTTTGCTTCCAGTTGTTATAATTCTACTTTAGGTATATTTTCTTCAGTACTTGAAAATGAGGATTCTGCTCTTTACTGAGGTAAATTCTAGGCATTCCCACCTTGAAACATTTCTCTGCTTATCTCTCTTATGGTGCTCCATTGAAATCTACAGAGCACTGAATGTTTGTTAGACTGGCAGTTTCATAGGAAGAAACAAAGGTGGATACAATCCCTTTTTAGCTGAAATTAAGTTTCAAATCATGAGTTCTTCAAAAACATCACCACTTTAGTGGAGGAGTGGACTAGTGGTTAGGGTGTTAGACCTTGGTCTTGGGGAACTGAGAAACTGAGTTCAATTCCCATTTTAGACACAAACAGGTCTTTTTGACTCTGGGCAAGTAACACTATTTCCATGCTGGTTTGCTTCCAATTGTTATAAATCTTCTTTAGGTACATTTTGTTCAGTACTTGAAAATGAGGATTCTGCTCTTTACTGAGGTAAATTCTAGGCATACCAACCTTGAAACATTTCTCTGCTTATCTCTCCTATGGTGCTCCATTGAAATCTACAGAGCACTGAATGTTGGTTAGACAAGCAGTTTCATAGGAAGAAACAAAGGTGGATGTAAAGAGCTCCACTTCAGATACTGCCAGTTCCTTTGCCTATCCTTAGTTACAGCTACTGTTTAATTTGAAAATCTGCCTTCATGCTTGTTTGCTTCGAATTGTTATAATTATACTTTAGGTATATTTTGTTCAGTTCTTGAAAATGAGGATTCTGCTCTTTACTGAGGTAAATTCTAGGCATTCCAACCTTGAAACATTTCTCTGCTTATTTCTCCTATGGTGCTCCATTGAAATCTACAGAGCACTGAATGTTTGTTAGTCAGTTTCATATCAAGAAACAAAGGTGGATAAAATCCCTTTTTAGCTACTCCTTGACTGTTCTGTAGACTGAAATGAAGTTTCAAATCATGAGTTCTTTAAAAATATCTTCACTTTAGTGGAGGAGTGGACTTGTGGTTAGGGTGTTGGACTTTGGTCCTGAGAAACTGAGTTCAATTCCCACTTTAGAAACAAAGAGCTCTGTTTGACTCTGGGCAAGTAACACTATTTCCATGCTGGTTTGCTTCCAATTGTTATAAATCTTCTTTAGGTACATTTTGTTCAGTACTTGAAAATGAGGATTCTGCTCTTTACTAAGGTAAATTCTAAGCATTCCAACCTTGTAACATTTCTCTGCTTATTTCCCCTATGGTGCTCCATTGAAATCTACAGAGCACTGAATGTTTGTTAGATAGTCAGTTTCATAGGAAGAAACAAAGGTGGATAAAATCCCTTTTTAGCTACTCCTTGACTGTTCTGTAGACTGAAATGAAGTTTCAAATCATGAGTTCTTTAAAAATATCTTCACTTGTGGAGGAGTGGACTTGTGGTTAGGGTGTTGGACTTTGGTCTTGAGAAACTGAGTTCAATTCCCACTTTAGACACAAAGAGATCTTTTTGACTCTGGGCAAGTAACACTATTTTCATGCTGGTTTGCTTCCAATTGTTATAATTCTACTTTAGGTATATTTTGTTCAGCACTTCAAAATGAGGATTCTGCTCTTTACTGAGGTAAATTTTAGGCATTCCAAACTTGTAACATTTTTCTGCTTCTCTCACCTATGGTACTCCATTGAAATCTACAGAGCACTGAATATTTGTTAGACTGGCAGTTTCATAGGAAGAAACAAAGGTGGCTGCAAACCTTGTTTAGCTACTCCTTGGCTGTTCTGTAGACTGAAATGAAGTTTCAAATCATGAGTTCTTCAAAAAGATCACCACTTTAGTGGACGAGTGGACTAGTGGTTAGGGTGTTGGACTTTGGTTCTGGGGAACTGAAAAACTGAGTTCGATTCCCACTTTAGAAACAAAGAGCTCTGTTTGACTCTGGGCAAGTAACACTACTTTCATGCTGGTTTGCTTCGAATTGTTATAATTATACTTTAGGTATATTTTATTCAGTTCTTGAAAATGAGGATTCTGCTCTTTACTGAGGTAAATTCTAGGCATTCCAACCTTCTAACAGTTCTCTGCTTATTTCCCTTATGGTGCTCCATTGAAATCTACAGAGCACTGAATGTTTGTTAGACTGGCAGTTTCATAGGAAGAAACAAAGGTGGATACAATCCCTTTTTAGCTGAAATTAAGTTTCAAATCATGAGTTCTTCAAAAACATCACCACTTTAGTGGAGGAGTGGACTAGTGGTTAGGGTGTTAGACCTTGGTCTTGGGGAACTGAGAAACTGAGTTCAATTCCCATTTTAGACACAAACAGGTCTTTTTGACTCTGGGCAAGTAACACTATTTCCATGCTGGTTTGCTTCCAATTGTTATAAATCTTCTTTAGGTACATTTTGTTCAGTACTTGAAAATGAGGATTCTGCTCTTTACTAAGGTAAATTCTAGGCACTCCAACCTTGAAACATTTCTCTGCTTATCTCCCTATGGTGCTCCATTGAAATCTACAGAGCACTGAATGTTGTTAGATAGTCAGTTTCATAGGAAGAAACAAAGGTGGATAAAATCCCTTTTTAGCTACTCCTTGACTGTTCTGTAGACTGAAATTAAGTTTCAAATCATGAGTTCTTTAAAAATATCTTCACTTTAGTGGAGGAGTGGACTTGTGGTTAGGGTGTTGGACTTTGGTCTTGAGAAACTGAGTTCAATTCCCACTTTAGACACAAAGAGATCTTTTTGACTCTGGGCAAGAAACACTATTTTCATGCTGGTTTGCTTCCAATTGTTATAATTCTACTTTAGGTATATTTTGTTCAGCACTTCAAAATGAGGATTCTGCTCTTTACTGAGGTAAATTCTAGGCATGCCAACCTTGTAACAGTTCTCTGCTTATCTCTCCTATGGTGCTCCATTGAAATCTACAGAGCACTGAATGTTTGTTAGATAGTCAGTTTCATAGGAAGAAACAAAGGTGGATGTAGAGATCACCACTTCATAAAATGCCAGTTACTTTGCCTACCTTTAGTTACAGCTCCCACTTTAGACACAATGATTTCTTTTTGACTCTGGGCAAGTACCACTACTTTCATGCTGGTTTGCTTCGAATTGGTGCTCCATTGAAATCTACAGAGCACTGAATGTTTGTTAGATAGTCAGTTTCATAGGAAGAAACAAAGGTGGATACAATCCCTTTTTAGCTACTTCTTGACTGTTCTGTAGACTGAAATGCAGTTTCAAATCATGAGTTCTTCAAAAAGATCACCACTTTAGTGGACGAGTGGACTAGTGGTTAGGGTGTTAGACCTTGGTCTTGGGGAACTGAGAAACTGAGTTCAATTCCCATTTTAGACACAAACAGGTCTTTTTGACTCTGGGCAAGTAACACTATTTCCATGCTGGTTTGCTTCCAATTGTTATAAATCTTCTTTAGGTACATTTTGTTCAGTACTTGAAAATGAGGATTCTGCTTTTTACTAAGGTAAATTCTAGGCACTCCAAACTTGTAACATTTTTCTGCTTCTCTCACCTATGGTACTCCATTGAAATCTATAGAGCACTGAATGTTGGTTAGACAAGCAGTTTCATAGGAAGAAACAAAGGTGGATACAATCCCTTTTTAGATACTCCTTGACTGTTCTGTAGACTGAAATGAAGTTTCAAATCATGAGTTCTTCAAAAAGATCACCACTTTAGTGGACGAGTAGACCAGTAGTTAGGGTGTTAGACCTTTGTCTTGGGGAACTGAGAAACTGAGTTCAATTCCCATTTTAGACACAAACAGGTCTTTTTGACTCTGGGCAAGTAACACTATTTCCATGCTGGTTTGCTTCCAATTATTATAAATCTTCTTTAGGTACATTTTGTTCAGTACTTGAAAATGAGGATTCTGCTTTTTACTAAGGTAAATTCTAAGCATTCCAACCTTGTAACATTTCTCTGCTTCTCTCACCTATGGTACTCCATTGAAATCTATAGAGCACTGAATGTTGGTTAGACAAGCAGTTTCATAGGAAGAAACAAAGGTGGATGTAAAGAGCTCCACTTCAGATACTGCCAGTTCCTTTGCTTATCCTTAGTTACAGCTACTGTTTAATTTGAAAATCTGCTTTCATGCTTGTTTGCTTCGAATTGTTATAATTATACTTTAGGTATATTTTGTTCAGTTCTTGAAAATGAGGATTCTGCTCTTTACTGAGGTAAATTCTAGGCATTCCAACCTTGTAACAGTTCTCTGCTTATTTCCCTTATGGTGCTCCATTGAAATCTACAGAGCACTGAATGTTTGTTAGACAGGCAGTTTCATAGGAAGAAACAAAGGTGGATAAAATCCCTTTTAGATACTCCTTGACTGTTCTGTAGACTGAAATGAAGTTTCAAATCATGAGTTCTTTAAATATATCTTCACCTTAGTGAAGGAGTGGACTAGTGGTTAGGGTGTTGGACTTTGGTCCTGAGAAACTGAGTTCAATTCCCACTTTAGACACAAAGAGCTCTTTTAACTCTGGGCAAGTAACACTATTTCATGCTAGTGGTTTGCTTCCAATTGTCATAATTCTACTTTAGATATATTTTGATCAGTATTTGAAAATGAGGATTCTGCTCTTTACTGAGGTAAATTCTAGGCATGCCAACCTTGAAACATTTCTCTGTTTTTCTCACCTATGGTGTTCCATTGAAATCTACAGAGCACTGAATGTTTGTTAGATAGTCAGTTTCATTGGAAGAAACAAAGGTGGATGTAAAGATCTCCACTTCAGAAACTGCCAGTTACTTTGCCTACCGTTAGTTACAGCTACTTTTTAATTTCAAAATCTGCTTTAATGCTCGTTTGCTTCCAGTTGTTATAATTCTACTTTAGGTATATTTTCTTCAGTACTTGAAAATGAGGATTCTGCTCTTTACTGAGGTAAATTCTAGGCATTCCCACCTTGAAACATTTCTCTGCTTAACTCTCTTATGGTGCTCCATTGAAATCTACAGAGCACTGAATGTTTGTCAGACTGGCAGTTTCATAGGAAGAAACAAAGGTGGATACAATCCCTTTTTAGCTGAAATTAAGTTTCAAATCATGAGTTCTTCAAAAACATCACCACTTTAGTGGACGAGTGGACTAGTGGTTAGGGTGTTAGACCTTGGTCTTGGGGAACTGAGAAACTGAGTTCAATTCCCATTTTAGACACAAACAGGTCTTTTTGACTCTGGGCAAGTAACACTATTTCCATGCTGGTTTGCTTCCAATTGTTATAAATCTTCTTTAGGTACATTTTGTTCAGTACTTGAAAATGAGGATTCTGCTTTTTACTAAGGTAATTCTAGGCACTCCAAACTTGTAACATTTTTCTGCTTCTCTCACCTATGGTACTCCATTGAAATCTATAGAGCACTGAATGTTGGTTAGACAAGCAGTTTCATAGGAAGAAACAAAGGTGGATGTAAAGAGCTCCACTTCAGATACTGCCAGTTCCTTTGCCTATCCTTAGTTACAGCTACTGTTTAATTTGAAAATCTGCTTTCATGCTTGTTTGCTTCGAATTGTTATAATTATACTTTAGGTATATTTTGTTCAGTTCTTGAAAATGAGGATTCTGCTCTTTACTGAGGTAAATTCTAGGCATTCCAACCTTGAAACATTTCTCTGCTTATTTCTCCTATGGTGCTCCATTGAAATCTACAGAGCACTGAATGTTTGTTAGTCAGTTTCATATCAAGAAACAAAGGTGGATAAAATCCCTTTTTAGCTACTCCTTGACTGTTCTGTAGACTGAAATGAAGTTTCAAATCATGAGTTCTTTAAAAATATCTTCACTTTAGTGGAGGAGTGGACTTGTGGTTAGGGTGTTGGACTTTGGTCCTGAGAAACTGAGTTCAATTCCCACTTTAGAAACAAAGAGCTCTGTTTGACTCTGGGCAAGTAACACTACTTTCATGCTTGTTTGCTTCGAATTGTTATAAATCTTCTTTAGGTACATTTTGTTCAGTACTTGAAAATGAGGATTCTGCTCTTTACTAAGGTAAATTCTAAGCATTCCAACCTTGTAACATTTCTCTGCTTATTTCCCCTATGGTGCTCCATTGAAATCTACAGAGCACTGAATGTTTGTTTGTTAGATAGTCAGTTTCATAGGAAGAAACAAAGGTGGATAAAATCCCTTTTTAGCTACTCCTTGACTGTTCTGTAGACTGAAATGAAGTTTCAAATCATGAGTTCTTTAAAAATATCTTCACTTAGTGGAGGAGTGGACTTGTGGTTAGGGTGTTGGACTTTGGTCTTGAGAAACTGAGTTCAATTCCCACTTTAGACACAAAGAGATCTTTTTGACTCTGGGCAAGTAACACTATTTTCATGCTGGTTTGCTTCCAATTGTTATAATTCTACTTTAGGTATATTTTGTTCAGCACTTCAAAATGAGGATTCTGCTCTTTACTGAGGTAAATTTTAGGCATTCCAAACTTGTAACATTTTTCTGCTTCTCTCACCTATGGTACTCCATTGAAATCTACAGAGCACTGAATATTTGTTAGACTGGCAGTTTCATAGGAAGAAACAAAGGTGGCTGCAAACCTTGTTTAGCTACTCCTTGGCTGTTCTGTAGACTGAAATGAAGTTTCAAATCATGAGTTCTTCAAAAAGGTCACCACTTTAGTGGACGAGTGGACTAGTGGTTAGGGTGTTGGACTTTGGTCCTGGGGAACTGAGAAACTGAGTTCAATTCCCACTTTAGACACAAAGAGCTCTTTTAACTCTGGGCAAGTAACACTATTTTCAAGCTAGTGGTTTGCTTCCAATTGTCATAATTCTACTTTAGATATATTTTGATCAGTATTTGAAAATGAGGATTCTGCTCTTTACTGAGGTAAATTCTAGGCATGCCAACCTTGAAACATTTCTCTGTTTTTCTCACCTATGGTGTTCCATTGAAATCTACAGAGCACTGAATGTTTGTTAGATAGTCAGTTTCATTGGAAGAAACAAAGGTGGATGTAAATTGCTCCACTTCAGATACTGCCAGTTCCTTTGCCTATCCTTAGTTACAGCTACTTTTTAATTTCAAAATCTGCTTTAATGCTCGTTTGCTTCGAAGTTGTTATAATTATACTTTAGGTATATTTTGTTCAGTTCTTGAAAATGAGGATTCTGCTCTTTACTGAGGTAAATTCTAGGCATACCAACCTTGAAACATTTCTCTGCTTATCTCTCCTATGGTGCTCCATTGAAATCTACAGAGCACTGAATGTATGTTAGATAGTCAGTTTCATAGGAAGAAACAAAGGTGGATGTAAAGATCTCCACTTCAGAAACTGCCAGTTACTTTGCCTACCGTTAGTTACAGCTACTTTTTAATTTCAAAATCTGCTTTAATGCTCGTTCGCTTCTAGTTGTTATAATTCTACTTTAGGAATATTTTGTTCAGTACTTGAAAATGAGGATTCTGCTCTTTACTGAGGTAAATTCTAGGTATTCCCACCTTTGTAACATTTCTCTGCTTAGTTCCCCTATGGTGCTCCATTGAAATCTACAGAGCACTGAATGTGTGTTAGATAGTCAGTTTCATAGGAAGAAACAAAGGTGGATGTAGAGATCTCCACTTCATAAAAAGCCAGTTACTTTGCCTACCTTTAGTTACAGCTCCCACTTTAGACACAATGAGCTCTTTTTGACTCTGGGCAAGTAACACTACTTTCATGCTGGTTTGCTTCGAATTGGTGCTCCATTGAAATCTACAGTGCACTGAATGTTTGTTAGATAGTCAGTTTCATAGGAAGAAACAAAGGTGGATACAATCCCTTTTTAGCTACTTCTTGACTGTTCTGTAGACTGAAATGCAGTTTCAAATCATGAGTTCTTCAAAAAGATCACCACTTTAGTGGACGAGTGGACTAGTGGTTAGGGTGTTAGACCTTGGTCTTGGGGAACTGAGAAACTGAGTTCAATTCCCATTTTAGACACAAACAGGTCTTTTTGACTCTGGGCAAGTAACACTATTTCCATGCTGGTTTGCTTCCAATTGTTATAAATCTTCTTTAGGTACATTTTGTTCAGTACTTGAAAATGAGGATTCTGCTTTTTACTAAGGTAAATTCTAGGCACTCCAAACTTGTAACATTTTTCTGCTTCTCTCACCTATGGTACTCCATTGAAATCTATAGAGCACTGAATGTTGGTTAGACAAGCAGTTTCATAGGAAGAAACAAAGGTGGATGTAAAGAGCTCCACTTCAGATACTGCCAGTTCCTTTGCCTATCCTTAGTTACAGCTACTGTTTAATTTGAAAATCTGCTTTCATGCTTGTTTGCTTCGAATTGTTATAATTATACTTTAGGTATATTTTGTTCAGTTCTTGAAAATGAGGATTCTGCTCTATACTGAGGTAAATTCTAGGCATTCCAACCTTGTAACAGTTCTCTGCTTATTTCCCTTATGGTGCTCCATTGAAATCTACAGAGCACTGAATGTTTGTTAGACAGGCAGTTTCATAGGAAGAAACAAGGGTGGATGTATGTTTAACTCTTTTTTATTGAACGTTTACATATACAGTATTCATTATAAAACATCCATTTACTCCTAACACATAAGATCTGTTTCAGGTCAAATTATTTGATCATAACTATGAACTTTCTTGCTTATAGTAGAATTTGTTCACTGTCTTAACTTTTTATGTCTTTGTTCTCCTAATCCTGGGCTCTGCTTGGACTACATTCTTTTAGGAATAAACTTCCTGAGTCCAGGTTTTTGTTAGATATCGTTATGGTTCTTCCTTCTTCTCTATTACCAATTTCCTTAATTTATTAACCCATTAACATCAGCGTGAACAACTTAACTTTCATTAACGTTTCTGTTTTGTAATTGCATTCAACTGTTAAATTTAATACATTATGGTTTAAATCTTAATTTTCTATTTTCTTTCCCCCCCCCCCCCCCCTTCCCCTCCCCCCTTTCCCCCCCCCCCCTCCTTTCCCCCTCTTTCCCCCTTCCCCCCCCTCATTGTTCTCTGTCTTCGTCTTGCCTATTGGGTTGTTAATCTTTACTCAAAGAGTTCAGTCTTCTGTCCGAACTTCTCATCTCTGTCTGTTCATGCTCCCTGTGTACTATCTTCCTCTTCTTCATTTAGAAGTTTATCAGGTAACTACGGGCTGCATGTGGGAGTGTGTTTAAGAGAGGACTCCAGCACGCCTCAAATTTCTTTCCTTCTATCGATTCCCAGTTCTTCACACCCATCCGTTCTACCCTCATCAACATCATCATTCGCGTCCTCCACTGTTGTCTGAATGGTGGCCTGCGCGAGAGCCATTCGGCCAGAATAACTTGCTTAGCAATTATAACCGTCTTTGAAGCAAATTCTGAATACCCTCTCTTTGTTGGCTTGCTTAGTCTTAAATGACCAAAGAGGATCGCCACATCATAAGTCCAAGTTGCATTCCACAGTTGTGACACATAAATGAGCAGTCCTTTCCAAAATTCCACCACTGCTGGGCAGTTCCATATCATATGACCTAAAGTTGCTCCAGCACCATCACATCTGGGGCAGGATCCCCAGGGTGACACACCCATGTGAAAAGCTTGTCTGGGTGCTATATACGTCCGCATAACCAGTCTGTACTGTTGTTCCCAGTGTACTGCGGCAGCCGTGGAGTGCCTCATTCTCGAGACATGTGTTTTTATCTGCTCCTCTGTTACTGTCTGCATCAGATCTTCACTCCACTGCTGCGCCAGCTTTTTGTAATCCAATTCCGCGGCCGTATCCCTGATATACCTGTGATGAAATGTAAGTGATACTTTCTGCTGCGCTGCCAGGGAGAATGCCTCTGAGATTTCTATTTGTACGTCTTCCGCTAGATCTTCCCACGGTAAAGAATGCACATAATGTTTTAACTGCTGGTAATGAAATCTGTCTCGGTCTGGTAAACCATATTCTCTTTGTAATTCCGCAAAGTTCTTCATCTTGCCTTCTGTGGTTAATACTTGGAGGAGGTATATCACTCCTCGTCGCTTCCACTTCTGAAATGTCCCATATAGCTGTCCCGGTGCAAAGTCCATATTGCCGCATATTGATCGGAAGGGCGTGACTTTGGTTGAAAATTTATGCAGTTTGCATATCCATCTCCACACCGCTTTTGCAGTGGGCATTATCAATGCATATTTCAAGACTTCTGGAATTACTGTCCCTCCTACATGTAGGTAATTTGTGAAATGCCACTCTGGGTCCAGCTGTAGTTCCAGATCTGTATTAGAGAACTCTGTCGTCCCTCTGAACCAGTCGTTGATGTGCCGCATTCCACTGGCCACCGTCAATTGCTTCACACTTAACAATCCCAATCCTCCATATTCAACCGGGATGGCTAATGTAGTTACTGGTATGCGCGGTTTTCTCCCCCGCCACAAGAAACGTTGTATTAATTGATTTAGTTTTTGTTCATCTTGTCTCTTCAGGAACAGTGGTAATAACTGAAAGACGTACAACCACTTCAGGGTTATGCACATATTGTACAAGGCTATCCGCCCTAATAATGAGATAGGCAGGGATCCCCACATGCCCAGTCTATCTTCTGTCTCTTTTAACAATTTAGTTACATTTATTTTATATAATTGTCTGAGATCTGCCGGTATCTGTACCCCTAGGTATGTTATGGGTCCTTCCGTCCATTGTAATGCTTGTGCATCTGCCCCCCTCTCCACCCCTTCTGCGCCCACTGGTAAAACACAAGATTTCGTAATGTTTAATTTAAACCCTGAGATTCCCCCAAACCTCTTCACTTCCTGTAATAAACAGCCCAGAGAGTGTGTTGGGTCAGTTAATGTCAATAACAGGTCATCTGCGTATGCCAGCACTTTTATTTGTCGGCTCGCCACTGTAACTCCCTGTATCTCTTGATTGTTCACGATGGTTCTTAATAGTGGTTCTAGTGCCATCACAAAAAGGAGTGGGGAGAGCGGACAGCCCTGTCTAGTTCCTTTGCTGATCCGAAATTCTTGGCCCTTCCCCCCGTTAACAATTACGCTTGCTGTCGGGTTATTATATAATGTTTTTATTACCTCCCTAAACCATCCTATAATTCCCATTCTTGTCATTACTTGTTCTAAGTATTCCCAATTGACGTGATCAAACGCCTTCTCGGCATCTAAACTTAATACCCAAACCGGCACTTTTTTTGTTTTACATACCGACAAGGCTACCAGTAGTTTCCGAACATTGTGTACTGCCCGTCTTCCCCGGACAAACCCCACTTGGTCCGGGCTTGCCAGGTCGGGTAAGCACTGCGCCAAGCGCTCTGCCATTATTTTTGCTAATAATTTGACTTCTACGTTCAGCAACGAGATAGGCCTGTAGGACCCCGGCCTCTCTGGTGACTTGCCCGCCTTTGGAATCAGTGTTATATATGCTACATTGGCATAAGCAGGTAGCTCTCCCCTCTCAATCACTTCTTCATAGTAAGCTAATAGATGAGCTTGGGCCTGTGGTGGCATGAGTTTATAATACTCCCCAGATAGCCCATCTGGACCTGGGGCTGATCGCAACTTTAACTCTTTTACTGCTTTCTGCAATTCTACTAATGTCAACGGCATATTCAAGCCTTCCTGCTGCTGCTGAGTAATCTGTGGTATTTTAATGTTTCCCAAATAATCATTTAAAGCCGTCTCTGATAATTGTGTTTTGTTGGTGTACAAAGTTTGGAAATACTCAGTGAAGACTTGGGTAATTTCTTTAGGGTTGCTAGTTAGTCTACCTTGACTATTCCTTATCGTAGCCACTGTCCTAGAGCCCCCCCATCCTTTAATTACTCCTGCCAACAAGCGTCCCGATTTATTCCCAAACCTATGAAGTCTATACTTATAGTATAGAGCTGATCTTTTTTCAATTTCATGTAATTTAGTATTTAAGGCAATTTGCAATGACTTCACTGTGTCTAGGTTTATCTTGGTTGGATTCTGGGTGTATCTCTTCTGAGCTTTTGTCAGTCTGGATTCTAATAACAAAATGCCGGCTACTCTACTTTTATTCTTTTTGCTGCAATATGCCAGGATTTCCCCCCTCATAACCGCCTTAGACGCTTCCCAGAAAAGGACTGATTGCGTCTGAACGTGTTGTCTATTGTTCTGGGCGTAGTCTTCCCATTTTGCGTGTAGATATTTGATAAATCTCTCATCCGTGTGTAAGTATGCCGGGAATCTCCACCCTCTCCCACTTTGGTTATCTGTTTGCAGCTCTAAGTCTATCCATACGGCCGCATGATCAGATATTTCTTCTGGACCAATGGTTGCTCTTATTAAATGCGATAGTGTTAGTCTGTCTATCAAAATATAATCCAACCTACTCATCGTATCATGGGCTCTAGACCTATGAGAATATTCTCTTTCAGTCGGGTGTAGCGTTCTCCATGTGTCAACCAAGTTAAGTGTTTTAGAAAACGACTTTAATTCCCTAGCCTTTGTACCTATGTGATGGGAAGAGTCCCTGTTTGAGCAATCCATTTGAGGATTATACACTAGGTTAAAATCTCCTACTACCACCAATCTTTTGTTATTATATTTAGCACATTTGGCCATTAAGGATCTCAGGAATAATGGGTCATGTACGTTCGGTCCATAAACTGTTACCAAAATAAGTTCCATACCGGGTAGCCATATTTTTATTATTAAGTATCTCCCATCTTCCCCAGACTCTTCCTGGGTTGCTTTATATGCCAATCCTTTCCTAAATAAAATTGCAATCCCTCCTTTCTTCCCGAGAGCCTCCAAGGAAAGCACCTCCCCTACCCAGTTTCTTTTCAATTTGGCATGTTCTAGGTCTGATAGATGTGTTTCTTGCAGACATGCTATGTCTGTGTTATGCCGCTTTAGGGCCGTTAGGATTTTAGCTCTTTTGATCGGGGAGTTAATCCCCCCGACGTTCCAAGTTGTTACTCTAACTGGCATTGTGACTCCTTGTGGCCGGCATACCTGCTAATTCTGTTACCCGTGATCCCCCCTCGTTTGTTCTATGTGGAAGTTTATTTGTCCTTTTGTTTTCCCTTATCTTTTTACCTTTGTCTATCTTTATCATTCCCTTCCCCCCCATACCCTCTATTCTCCCTATCCCTCCCCCACCCCTCTCCCGTTTCATTCCCCCCCTCTCTATTAACCCTCCCTTCTCTCGCTCCAGGTCTAGCCTGTCCTTAGAGAAGTGACCCCCTAGGCACATGAGGCCCCCTGCCCACTCTGTCCAATGTACCTTTTCTGGTGCTCGATTCAATCACGTCACCATTAGATTTTTTCTAGTAAGCCTTCTTCCAGTGCTGCTTTCTTTGCTTCTGTCACCGTTTTAAATGTTTTCCACTGACCCTGGATTAACATCCGTAGAGTTGCTGGGAATTGGAGGGAAAATCTTATGCCTTTACTCACAAGTGCAGAGCATAACGGATGATACTGCCGCCTCCTCTGTTGCACCTCGGCCGAGAAATCTTGAAAAATTAGCACTTTGCGCCCATCATGTGTCAATGAGTTCCTCCGCATCCGGAATCCCTGTAAAATCTCCATCCGATGCCTGTAGTTTAATATCTTGGCTATAATTACTCGTGGGCGCGTTTGTTCTTCAGCCTTGCGTCCCACGCGGTGAGCTCTTTCTATTACGAACAGCCCCATGGTGTCTGTTATCGCTAGTTCTTTTGCTAGCCATGTTTCAAGCCAAGTGGTTAAATTCTTTTCAGGTATTGTCTCTGGTATCCCCACTAACCGTATGTTGCTCCTCCTGGAGCGATTTTCTAAATCTTCTAATTTGTTGTGATATTCGTGGAGCTGTTTTGTGAGGGCGGCTATGTCTGGGCCGTATCCGCGCCCTTCATCCTCTAGGGCCGACACTCGGGTTTCGAGGTCCCCCATTCGAATGCCCACTCCATCCAGCCTTGTATTCAGTTCTTCCAGCTTGTGTTCTACCGCCTCCCATTTCGGGTCCCAGGCCTTCGCTACTGCCATCGTGATTTGCTGGAGTTGCGCTTCCGAAAAGCCTTCCGTCTGCGGAGCGGATATTTCCGCCATCTTGGACTCCTGCGCTGTCGTTTTTATTTTCTCTTTTTTTGCCGATTTTTGTGCCATCACTAATGGAGACCTGCTGAGGTATTTGTCCATAAATTACCTCCACTTCCCGCAAGATCTTGTTTTGAGCACCTTCCGATTAGTTTAATATCTGTTTTTGGCAGGGGTCTCAGAGCTCGAGCCACACGCTGCTGCTCAGCTCATGTCCCGACCGGAAGTCCCACAAGGGTGGATGTAAAGATCCCCAATTCAGAAAATGCCAGTTACTTTGCCTACCGTTAGTTACAGCTACTTTTTAATTTCAAAATCTGCTTTAATGCTCGTTTGCTTCCAGTTGTTATAATCCTTCTTTAGGTATATTTTCTTCAGTACTTGAAAATGAGGATTCTGCTCTTTACTGAGGTAAATTCTAGGCATTCCCACCTTGAAACATTTCTCTGCTTATCTCTCTTATGGTGCTCCATTGAAATCTACAGAGCACTGAATGTTTTTTAGACTGGCAGTTTCATAGGAAGAAACAAAGGTGGATACAATCCCTTTTTAGCTGAAATTAAGTTTCAAATCATGAGTTCTTCAAAAACATCACCGCTTTAGTGGAGGAGTGGACTAGTGGTTAGGGTGTTAGACCTTGGTCTTGGGGAACTGAGAAACTGAGTTCAATTCCCATTTTAGACACAAACAGGTCTTTTTGACTCTGGGCAAGTAACACTATTTCCATGCTGGTTTGCTTCCAATTGTTATAAATCTTCTTTAGGTACATTTTGTTCAGTACTTGAAAATGAGGATTCTGCTCTTTACTAAGGTAAATTCTAAGCATTCCAACCTTGTAACATTTCTCTGCTTATTTCCCCTATGGTGCTCCATTGAAATCTACAGAGCACTGAATGTTTGTTAGATAGTCAGTTTCATAGGAAGAAACAAAGGTGGATAAAATCCCTTTTTAGCTACTCCTTGACTGTTCTGTAGACTGAAATGAAGTTTCAAATCATGAGTTCTTTAAAAATATCTTCACTTGTGGAGGAGTGGACTTGTGGTTAGGGTGTTGGACTTTGGTCTTGAGAAACTGAGTTCAATTCCCACTTTAGACACAAAGAGATCTTTTTGACTCTGGGCAAGTAACACTATTTTCATGCTGGTTTGCTTCCAATTGTTATAATTCTACTTTAGGTATATTTTGTTCAGCACTTCAAAATGAGGATTCTGCTCTTTACTGAGGTAAATTTTAGGCATTCCAAACTTGTAACATTTTTCTGCTTCTCTCACCTATGGTATTCCATTGAAATCTACAGAGCACTGAATATTTGTTAGACTGGCAGTTTCATAGGAAGAAACAAAGGTGGCTGCAAACCTTGTTTAGCTACTCCTTGGCTGTTCTGTAGACTGAAATGAAGTTTCAAATCATGAGTTCTTCAAAAAGATCACCACTTTAGTGGACGAGTGGACTAGTGGTTAGGGTGTTGGACTTTGGTCCTGGGGAACTGAGAAACTGAGTTCGATTCCCACTTTAGAAACAAAGAGCTCTGTTTGACTCTGGGCAAGTAACACTACTTTCATGCTGGTTTGCTTTGAATTGTTATAATTATACTTTAGGTATATTTTATTCAGTTCTTGAAAATGAGGATTCTGCTCTTTACTGAGGTAAATTCTAGGTATTCCCACCTTTGTAACATTTCTCTGGTGCTCCATTGAAATCTACAGAGCACTGAATGTTTGTTAGATAGTCAGTTTCATAGGAAGAAACAAAGGTGGATGTAGAGATCTCCACTTCATAAAAAGCCAGTTACTTTGCCTACCTTTAGTTACAGCTCCCACTTTAGACACAATGAGCTCTTTTTGACTCTGGGCAAGTACCACTACTTTCATGCTGGTTTGCTTCGAATTGGTGCTCCATTGAAATCTACAGTGCACTGAATGTTTGTTAGATAGTCAGTTTCATAGGAAGAAACAAAGGTGGATACAATCCCTTTTTAGCTACTTCTTGACTGTTCTGTAGACTGAAATGCAGTTTCAAATCATGAGTTCTTCAAAAAGATCACCACTTTAGTGGACGAGTGGACTAGTGGTTAGGGTGTTAGACCTTGGTCTTGGGGAACTGAGAAACTGAGTTCAATTCCCATTTTAGACACAAACAGGTCTTTTTGACTCTGGGCAAGTAACACTATTTCCATGCTGGTTTGCTTCCAATTGTTATAAATCTTCTTTAGGTACATTTTGTTCAGTACTTGAAAATGAGGATTCTGCTTTTTACTAAGGTAAATTCTAGGCACTCCAAACTTGTAACATTTTTCTGCTTCTCTCACCTATGGTACTCCATTGAAATCTATAGAGCACTGAATGTTGGTTAGACAAGCAGTTTCATAGGAAGAAACAAAGGTGGATGTAAAGAGCTCCACTTCAGATACTGCCAGTTCCTTTGCCTATCCTTAGTTACAGCTACTGTTTAATTTGAAAATCTGCTTTCATGCTTGTTTGCTTCGAATTGTTATAATTATACTTTAGGTATATTTTGTTCAGTTCTTGAAAATGAGGATTCTGCTCTATACTGAGGTAAATTCTAGGCATTCCAACCTTGTAACAGTTCTCTGCTTATTTCCCTTATGGTGCTCCATTGAAATCTACAGAGCACTGAATGTTTGTTAGACAGGCAGTTTCATAGGAAGAAACAAAGGTGGATGTAAAGAGCTACACTTCAGATACTGCCAGTTCCTTTGCCTATCCCTAGTTACAGCTACTGTTTAATTTGAAAATCTGCATTCATGCTTGTTTGCTTCGAATTGTTATAATTATACTTTAGGTATATTTTGTTCAGTTCTTGAAAATGAGGATTCTGCTCTTTACTGAGGTAAATTCTAGGCATTCCCACCTTTGTAACATTTTTCTGCTTCTCTCACCTATGGTACTCCATTGAAATCTACAGAGCACTGAATGTTGGTTAGACAAGCAGTTTCATAGGAAGAAACAAAGGTGGATGTAAAGAGCTACACTTCAGATACTGCCAGTTCCTTTGCCTATCCCTAGTTACAGCTACTGTTTAATTTGAAAATCTGCATTCATGCTTGTTTGCTTCGAATTGTTATAATTATACTTTAGGTATATTTTGTTCAGTTCTTGAAAATGAGGATTCTGCTTTTACTGAGGTAAATTCTAGGCATACCAACCTTGAAACATTTCTCTGCTTATCTCTCCTATGGTGCTCCATTGAAATCTACAGAGCACTGAATGTTTGTTAGATAGTCAGTTTCATAGGAAGAAACAAAGGTGGATACAATCCCTTTTTAGCTACTTCTTGACTGTTCTGTAGACTGAAATGAAGTTTCAAATCATGAGTTCTTCAAAAAGATCACCACTTTAGTGGACGAGTAGACTAGTGGTTAGGGTGTTAGACCTTTGTCTTGGGGAACTGAGAAACTTTCAATTCCCATTTTAGACACAAACAGGTCTTTTTGACTCTGGGCAAGTAACACTATTTCCATGCTGGTTTGCTTCCAATTGTTATAAATCTTCTTTAGGTACATTTTGTTCAGTACTTGAAAATGAGGATTCTGCTTTTTACTAAGGTAAATTCTAGGCACTCCAAACTTGTAACATTTTTCTGCTTCTCTCACCTATGGTACTCCATTGAAATCTACAGAGCACTGAATGTTTGATAGTCAGTTTCATAGGAAGAAACAAAGGTGGATAAAATCCCTTTTTAGCTACTCCTTGACTGTTCTGTAGACTGAAATGAAGTTTCAAATCATGAGTTCTTTAAAAATATCTCCACTTTAGTGGAAGAGTGGACTTGTGGTTAGGGTGTTGGACTTTGGTCTTGAGAAACTGAGTTCAATTCCCACTTTAGACACAAAGAGATCTATTTGACTCTGGGCAAGAAACACTATTTTCATGCTGGTTTGCTTCCAATTGTTATAATTCTACTTTACGTATATTTTGTTCAGCACTTCAAAATGAGGATTCTGCTCTTTACTGAGGTAAATTCTA
>NW_021962943.1:0-28177 GCF_901765095.1 Microcaecilia unicolor | reverse complement strand
TATCTAACAACTTGCCTGAAGATGGAGGAAATACAATAAAACCGAAAACCACTAAGCAAAACTCTAACCCATCCCGTCAAGGCAGTGCATCCGGTTCCAGGCAGCATAAAACATACTTAAAGGCATGGCTTATACCAAAATCCTTTTGCTGGATTTGTAAGTTTTCTATCAATAAGAATTACATTCATTATTCTTCAGGCCAAAATGTATACTCTGTAACAGAGAGGTAGGATACAGAAAGCGTCTTAAAGACATGGCATAGGCCCAGTATTTCTGCTGGAATTCCAACTCTACTATTAAAATGAATTCCAGGCCCAGTGCGCTCCAGTCTACCGGACAAAATGTACTCTGTAAGAGACAGGTAGGATACAAGAAAGCGTCTTCAAGACATGGCGTAGGCCCAGTATTTCTGCTGGAATTCCAACTCTACTATTAAAATGAATTCCAGGCCCAGTGCGCTCACAGTCTACCGGACAAAATGTATACTCTGTAACAGAGAGGTAGGATACAGAAAGCGTCTTCAAGACATGGCATAGGCCCAGTATTTCTGCTGGAATTCCAACTCTACTATTAAAATGAATTCCAGGCCCAGTGCGCTCACAGTCTACCGGACAAAATGTATACTCTGTAACAGACAGGTTAGGATACAGAAAGCGTCTTCAAGACATGGCTTAGGCCCAGTATTTCTGCTGGAATTCCAACTCTACTATTAAAATGACTTCCAGTCCCTGTGGGCTCACAGTCTACCGGACAAAATGTATACTCTGTAACCGACAGGTAGGATACAGAAAGCGTCTTAAAGACATGGCTTACGCCCAAAATATCTGCTGGAATTTTTAACTCTTCTCTTAAAATGAATTCCAGTCGCAGTGGGCTCACAGTATTCCAACCCAATTCATACTCTATAACTGAAAGGTTGGATACAGAAATAAATTTTTGCCTCTTTTTAAAGCTGCATTTTACGGTGGGTAAGCATGAGAAGGTTTGTGGCCTCCACGGCTCCCCTACAGCCCTCCCTAACCTCCTTTTTAGTAGAGGCAACTCGCAGACATTGTAGATTAACTTATTTTTTACCACCCTCCTCCTATTTGACCCCTAACTTTTCCAGACCTGGTTGAAAACGGTTGCTCTACAATTTCTGGGGAAATTAGCCTATTTATTGAAAGCTAATTTTACTGGAACTACATCCGACGAGGTTTAACGTCAAACTAGACTCTAAATCCAGCCCTATACAATGTCTGCGAGAATGCCTCTGCCCAATTCGGACATTACTTATACAATTCAGCCTCATTCAGATCCACCGTACCTCTGGGTTCAATTTCCTCACAAGAGAAAAGACCTGCCAGAAATGTTGCCAAGAACCGGACAGCACAATGCCGTGGGAGAATAAGGTAGATCTCACCGATTAACACTTACCAAACATAAATCCTGCTCGCTTAAGAAGAACACCCCATTATGCTCCTAAGTCCAGCCACACAGAAACTGCGACAACCTCATGGAGGGGCAACCGCTCCAACTCCAGAAAATATTAAGCAATCTTTTCTAATCTTTCAGAAGATAATCAAGCACCAGTTATCTCTTAAAAACTTCTTTTTCATGGCGCCGCATCACTTACCTTTCCATCATGTCGGAAAGCGAACCACAAGTCCGTCTCCATCAGTAAGCCTAACGTATTTGGCTTCAAGAGCTAATGCAGAATTACTCTCCCACGGGCACAACCAGGATAAGGAGACGCGATTCCATGCCCTCGCAACGTCACATTACTTACCGGCTCAAGCACACTGGAGAATACGGTGCACTTGCCTTACGAGTCGTCCCGTCGGTGAATTAGATGGTCAACCAGCAAGCTTCTCATCTCCCATGACTACACGTTTAAATGAAGGGAAAAACACACAATGAAATCAAAACCTATCTAACAACACTTGCCTGAAGTATGGAGGAAATACAATAAAACCGAAAACCACTTAAGCAAACTCTAACCCATCCCGTCACGGCGGTGCATCCGGTTCCAGGCAGCATAAAACATTACTTAAAGGCATGGCTTATACCAAAATCCTTTTGCTGGATTTGTAAGTTTTCTATCAATAAGAATTACATTCATATTCTTCAGGCCAAAATGTATACTCTGTAACAGAGAGGTAGGATACAGAAAGCGCCTTAAAGACATGGCATAGGCCCAGTATTTCTGCTGGAATTCCAACTCTACTATTAAAATGAATTCCAGTCCCAGTGGGCTCACAGTCTACCGGACAAAATGTATACTCTGTAACAGACAGGTAGGATACAGAAAGCGTCTTAAAGACATGGCTTAAGCCCAAAATATCTGCTGGAATTTTAACTCTTCTCTTAAAATGAATTCCAGTCGCAGTGGGCTCACAGTATTCCAACCACAATTCATACTCTATAACTGAAAGGTTGGATACAGAAATAAAATTTTGCCTCTTTTTAAAAGCTGCATTTTACGGTGGGTAAGCATGAGAAGGTTTGTGGCCTCCACGGCTCCCCTACAGCCACTCCCTAACCTCCTTTTAGTAGAGGCAACTCGCAGACATTGTAGATTAAACTATTTTTTACCCACCCTCCTCCTATTTGACCCCTAACTTTTCCAGACCTGGTTGAAAACAGTTGCTCTACAATTTCTGGGGAAATTAGCCTATTTATTGAAAGCTAATTTTACTGGAACTACATCCGACGAGGTTTAACGTCAAACTAGACTCTAAATCCAGCCCTATACAATGTCTGCGAGAATGCCTCTGCCCAATTCGGACATTACTTATACAATTCAGCCTCATTCAGATCCACCGTACCTCTGGGTTCAATTTCCTCACAAGAGAAAAGACCTGCCAGAAATGTTGCCAAGAACCGGACAGCACAATGCCGTGGGAGAATAAGGTAGATCTCACCGATTAACACTTACCAAACATAAATCCTGCTCGCTTAAGAAGAACACCCCATTATGCTCCTAAGTCCAGCCACACAGAAACTGCGACAACCTCATGGAGGGGGCAACCGCTCCAACTCCAGAAAATATTAAGCAATCTTTTCTAAATCTTTCAGAAGATAATCAAGCATCAGTTATCTCTTAAAAACTTCTTTTTCATGGCGCCGCATCACTTACCTTTCCATCATGTCGGAAAGCGAACCACAAGTCCGTCTCCATCAGTAAGCCTAACGTATTTGGCTTCAAGAGCTAATGCAGAATTACTCTCACACGGGCACAACCAGGATAAGGAGACGCGATTCCATGCCCTCGCAACGTCACATTACTTACCGGCTCAAGCACACTGGAGAATACGGTGCACTTGCCTTACGAGTCGTCCCGTCGGTGAATTAGATGGTCAACCAGCAAGCTTCTCATCTCCCATGACTACACGTTTAAATGAAGGGAAAAACACACAATGAAATCAAAACCTATCTAACAACACTTGCCTGAAGTATGGAGGAAATACAATAAAACCGAAAACCACTTAAGCAAAACTCTAACCCCATCCCGTCACGGCAGTGCATCCGGTTCCAGGCAGCATAAAACATTACTTAAAGGCATGGCTTATACCAAAATCCTTTTGCTGGATTTGTAAGTTTTCTATCAATAAGAATTACATTCATATTCTTCAGGCCAAAATGTATACTCTGTAACAGAGAGGTAGGATACAGAAAGCGTCTTAAAGACATGGCATAGGCCCAGTATTTCTGCTGGAATTCCAACTCTACTATTAAAATGAATTCCAGGCCCAGTGCGCTCACAGTCTACCGGACAAAATGTATACTCTGTAACAGACAGGTAGGATACAGAAAGCGTCTTCAAGACATGGCTTAGGCCCAGTATTTCTGCTGGAATTCCAACTCTACTATTAAATGAATTCCAGTCCCTGTGGGCTCACAGTCTACCGGACAAAATGTATACTCTGTAACAGACAGGTAGGATACAGAAAGCGTCTTAAGACATGGCTTAAGCCCAAAATATCTGCTGGAATTTTAACTCTTCTCTTAAAATGAATTCCAGTCGCAGTGGGCTCACAGTATTCCAACCACAATTCATACTCTATAACTGAAAGGTTGGATACAGAAATAAAATTTTGCCTCTTTTTAAAAGCTGCATTTTACGGTGGGTAAGCATGAGAAGGTTTGTGGCCTCCACGGCTCCCCTACAGCCACTCCCTAACCTCCTTTTTAGTAGAGGCAACTCGCAGACATTGTAGATTAAACTATTTTTTACCCACCCTCCTCCTATTTGACCCCTAACTTTTCCAGACCTGGTTGAAAACGGTTGCTCTACAATTTCTGGGGAAATTAGCCTATTTATTGAAAGCTAATTTTACTGGAACTACATCCGACGAGGTTTAACGTCAAACTAGACTCTAAATCCAGCCCTATACAATGTCTGCGAGAATGCCTCTGCCCAATTCGGACATTACTTATACAATTCAGCCTCATTCAGATCCACCGTACCTCTGGGTTCAATTTCCTCACAAGAGAAAAGACCTGCCAGAAATGTTGCCAAGAAACCGGACAGCACAATGCCGTGGGAGAATAAGGTAGATCTCACCGATTAACACTTACCAAACATAAATCCTGCTCGCTTAAGAAGAACACCCCATTATGCTCCTAAGTCCAGCCACACAGAAACTGCGACAACCTCATGGAGGGGGCAACCGCTCCAACTCCAGAAAATATTAAGCAATCTTTTCTAAATCTTTCAGAAGATAATCAAGCACCAGTTATCTCTTAAAAACTTCTTTTCATGGCGCCGCATCACTTACCTTTCCATCATGTCGGAAAGCGAACCACAAGTCCGTCTCCATCAGTAAGCCTAACGTATTTTGGCTTCAAGAGCTAATGCAGAATTACTCTCACACGGGCACAACCAGGATAAGGAGACGCGATTCCATGCCCTCGCAACGTCACATTACTTACCGGCTCAAGCACACTGGAGAATACGGTGCACTTGCCTTACGAGTCGTCCCGTCGGTGAATTAGATGGTCAACCAGCAAGCTTCTCATCTCCCATGACTACACGTTTAAATGAAGGGAAAAACACACAATGAAATCAAAACCTATCTAACAACACTTGCCTGAAGTATGGAGGAAATACAATAAAACCGAAAACCACTTAAGCAAAACTCTAACCCCATCCCGTCAAGGCAGTGCATCCGGTTCCAGGCAGCATAAAACATTACTTAAAGGCATGGCTTATACCAAAATCCTTTTGCTGGATTTGTAAGTTTTCTATCAATAAGAATTACATTCATATTCTTCAGGCCAAAATGTATACTCTGTAACAGAGAGGTAGGATACAGAAAGCGTCTTAAAGACATGGCATAGGCCCAGTATTTCTGCTGGAATTCCAACTCTACTATTAAAATGAATTCCAGGCCCAGTGCGCTCACAGTCTACCGGACAAAATGTATACTCTGTAACAGAGAGGTAGGATACAGAAGCGTCTTCAAGACATGGCTTAGGCCCAGTATTTCTGCTGGAATTCCAACTCTACTATTAAAATGAATTCCAGGCCCAGTGCGCTCACAGTCTACCGGACAAAATGTATACTCTGTAACAGAGAGGTAGGATACAGAAAGCGTCTTCAAGACATGACATAGGCCCAGTATTTCTGCTGGAATTCCAACTCTACTATTAAAATGAATTCCAGGCCCAGTGCGCTCACAGTCTACCGGACAAAATGTATACTCTGTAACAGACAGGTAGGATACAGAAAGCGTCTTCAAGACATGGCTTAGGCCCAGTATTTCTGCTGGAATTCCAACTCTACTATTAAAATGAATTCCAGTCCCTGTGGGCTCACAGTCTACCGGACAAAATGTATACTCTGTAACAGACAGGTAGGATACAGAAAGCGTCTTAAAGACATGGCTTAAGCCCAAAATATCTGCTGGAATTTTAACTCTTCTCTTAAAATGAATTCCAGTCGCAGTGGGCTCACAGTATTCCAACCACAATTCATACTCTATAACTGAAAGGTTGGATACAGAAATAAAATTTTGCCTCTTTTTAAAAGCTGCATTTTACGGTGGGTAAGCATGAGAAGGTTTGTGGCCTCCACGGCTCCCCTACAGCCACTCCCTAACCTCCTTTTTAGTAGAGGCAACTCGCAGACATTGTAGATTAAACTATTTTTTACCCACCCTCCTCCTATTTGACCCCTAACTTTTCCAGACCTGGTTGAAAACGGTTGCTCTACAATTTCTGGGGAAATTAGCCTATTTATTGAAAGCTAATTTTACTGGAACTACATCCGACGAGGTTTAACGTCAAACTAGACTCTAAATCCAGCCCTATACAATGTCTGCGAGAATGCCTCTGCCCAATTCGGACATTACTTATACAATTCAGCCTCATTCAGATCCACCGTACCTCTGGGTTCAATTTCCTCACAAGAGAAAAGACCTGCCAGAAATGTTGCCAAGAACCGGACAGCACAATGCCGTGGGAGAATAAGGTAGATCTCACCGATTAACACTTACCAAACATAAATCCTGCTCGCTTAAGAAGAACACCCCATTATGCTCCTAAGTCCAGCCACACAGAAACTGCGACAACCTCATGGAGGGGGCAACCGCTCCAACTCCAGAAAATATTAAGCAATCTTTTCTAAATCTTTCAGAAGATAATCAAGCACCAGTTATCTCTTAAAAACTTCTTTTTCATGGCGCCGCATCACTTACCTTTCCATCATGTCGGAAAGCGAACCACAAGTCCGTCTCCATCAGTAAGCCTAACGTATTTTGGCTTCAAGAGCTAATGCAGAATTACTCTCCCACGGGCACAACCAGGATAAGGAGACGCTATTCCGTGCCCTCGCAACGTCACATTACTTACCGGCTCAAGCATACTGGAGAACACGGTGCACTTGCCTTACGAGTCGTCCCGTCGGTGAATTAGATGGTCAACCAGCAAGCTTCTCATCTCCCATGACTACACGTTTAAATGAAGGGAAAAACACACAATGAAATCAAAACCTATCTAACAACACTTGCCTGAAGTATGGAGGAAATACAATAAAACCGAAAACCACTTAAGCAAAACTCTAACCCCATCCCGTCACGGCAGTGCATCCGGTTCCAGGCAGCATAAAACATTACTTAAAGGCATGGCTTATACCAAAATCCTTTTGCTGGATTTGTAAGTTTTCTATCAATAAGAATTACATTCATATTCTTCAGGCCAAAATGTATACTCTGTAACAGAGAGGTAGGATACAGAAAGCGTCTTAAAGACATGGCATAGGCCCAGTATTTCTGCTGGAATTCCAACTCTACTATTAAAATGAATTCCAGGCCCTGTGCGCTCACAGTCTACCGGACAAAATGTATACTCTGTAACAGACAGGTAGGATACAGAAAGCGTCTTAAAGACATGGCTTAGGCCCAGTATTTCTGCTGGAATTTCCAACTCTACTATTAAAATGAATTCCAGTCCAGTGGGCTCACAGTCTACCGGACAAAATGTATACTCTGTAACAGACAGGTAGGATACAGAAAGCGTCTTAAAGACATGGCTTAAGCCCAAAATATCTGCTGGAATTTTAACTCTTCTCTTAAAATGAATTCCAGTCGCAGTGGGCTCACAGTATTCCAACCACAATTCATACTCTATAACTGAAAGGTTGGATACAGAAATAAAATTTTGCCTCTTTTTAAAAGCTGCATTTTACGGTGGGTAAGCATGAGAAGGTTTGTGGCCTCCACGGCTCCCCTACAGCCACTCCCTAACCTCCTTTTTAGTAGAGGCAACTCGCAGACATTGTAGATTAAACTATTTTTTACCCACCCTCCTCCTATTTGACCCCTAACTTTTCCAGACCTGGTTGAAAACGGTTGCTCTACAATTTCTGGGGAAATTAGCCTATTTATTGAAAGCTAATTTTACTGGAACTACATCCGACGAGGTTTAACGTCAAACTAGACTCTAAATCCAGCCCTATACAATGTCTGCGAGAATGCCTCTGCCCAATTCGGACATTACTTATACAATTCAGCCTCATTCAGATCCACCGTACCTCTGGGTTCAATTTCCTCAAAAGAGAAAAGACCTGCCAGAAATGTTGCCAAGAACCGGACAGCACAATGCCGTGGGAGAATAAGGTAGATCTCACCGATTAACACTTACCAAACATAAATCCTGCTCGCTTAAGAAGAACACCCCATTATGCTCCTAAGTCCAGCCACACAGAAACTGCGACAACCTCATGGAGGGGGCAACCGCTCCAACTCCAGAAAATATTAAGCAATCTTTTCTAAATCTTTCAGAAGATAATCAAGCACCAGTTATCTCTTAAAAACTTCTTTTTCATGGCGCCGCATCACTTACCTTTCCATCATGTCGGAAAGCGAACCACAAGTCCGTCTCCATCAGTAAGCCTAACGTATTTTGGCTTCAAGAGCTAATGCAGAATTACTCTCCCACTGGGCACAACCAGGATAAGGAGACGCGATTCCATGCCCTCGCAACGTCACATTACTTACCGGCTCAAGCACACTGGAGAATACGGTGCACTTGCCTTACGAGTCGTCCCGTCGGTGAATTAGATGGTCAACCAGCAAGCTTCTCATCTCCCATGACTACACGTTTAAATGAAGGGAAAAACACACAATGAAATCAAAACCTATCTAACAACACTTGCCTGAAGTATGGAGGAAATACAATAAAACCGAAAACCACTTAAGCAAAACTCTAACCCCATCCCGTCACGGCAGTGCATCCGGTTCCAGGCAGCATAAAACATTACTTAAAGGCATGGCTTATACCAAAATCCTTTTGCTGGATTTGTAAGTTTTCTATCAATAAGAATTACATTCATATTCTTCAGGCCAAAATGTATACTCTGTAACAGAGAGGTAGGATACAGAAAGCGTCTTAAAGACATGGCATAGGCCCAGTATTTCTGCTGGAATTCCAACTCTACTATTAAAATGAATTCCAGGCCCAGTGCGCTCACAGTCTACCGGACAAAATGTATACTCTGTAACAGACAGGTAGGATACAGAAAGCGTCTTCAAGACATGGCTTAGGCCCAGTATTTCTGCTGGAATTCCAACTCTACTATTAAAATGAATTCCAGTCCCAGTGGGCTCACAGTCTACCGGACAAAATGTATACTCTGTAACAGACAGGTAGGATACAGAAAGCGTCTTAAAGACATGGCTTAAGCCCAAAATATCTGCTGGAATTTTAACTCTTCTCTTAAAATGAATTCCAGTCGCAGTGGGCTCACAGTATTCCAACCACAATTCATACTCTATAACTGAAAGGTTGGATACAGAAATAAAATTTTGCCTCTTTTTAAAAGCTGCATTTTACGGTGGGTAAGCATGAGAAGGTTTGTGGCCTCCACGGCTCCCCTACAGCCACTCCCTAACCTCCTTTTTAGTAGAGGCAACTCGCAGACATTGTAGATTAAACTATTTTTTTACCCACCCTCCTCCTATTTGACCCCTAACTTTTCCAGACCTGGTTGAAAACGGTTGCTCTACAATTTCTGGGGAAATTAGCCTATTTATTGAAAGCTAATTTTACTGGAACTACATCCGATGAGGTTTAACGTCAAACTAGACTCTAAATCCAGCCCTATACAATGTCTGCGAGAATGCCTCTGCCCAATTCGGACATTACTTATACAATTCAGCCTCATTCAGATCCACCGTACCTCTGGGTTCAATTTCCTCACAAGAGAAAAGACCTGCCAGAAATGTTGCCAAGAACCGGACAGCACAATGCCGTGGGAGAATAAGGTAGATCTCACCGATTAACACTTACCAAACATAAATCCTGCTCGCTTAAGAAGAACACCCCATTATGCTCCTAAGTCCAGCCACACAGAAACTGCGACAACCTCATGGAGGGGGCAACCGCTCCAACTCCAGAAAATATTAAGCAATCTTTTCTAAATCTTTCAGAAGATAATCAAGCACCAGTTATCTCTTAAAAACTTCTTTTTCATGGCGCCGCATCACTTACCTTTCCATCATGTCGGAAAGCGAACCACAAGTCCGTCTCCATCAGTAAGCCTAACGTATTTTGGCTTCAAGAGCTAATGCAGAATTACTCTCACACGGGCACAACCAGGATAAGGAGACGCGATTCCATGCCCTCGCAACGTCACATTACTTACCGGCTCAAGCACACTGGAGAATACGGTGCACTTGCCTTACGAGTCGTCCCGTCGGTGAATTAGATGGTCAACCAGCAAGCTTCTCATCTCCCATGACTACACGTTTAAATGAAGGGAAAAACACACAATGAAATCAAAACCTATCTAACAACACTTGCCTGAAGTATGGAGGAAATACAATAAACCGAAACCACTTAAGCAAAACTCTAACCCCATCCCGTCACGGCAGTGCATCCGGTTCCAGGCAGCATAAAACATTACTTAAAGGCATGGCTTATACCAAAATCCTTTTGCTGGATTTGTAAGTTTTCTATCAATAAGAATTACATTCATATTCTTCAGGCCAAAATGTATACTCTGTAACAGAGAGGTAGGATACAGAAAGCGTCTTAAAGACATGGCATAGGCCCAGTATTTCTGCTGGAATTCCAACTCTACTATTAAAATGAATTCCAGGCCCAGTGCGCTCACAGTCTACCGGACAAAATGTATACTCTGTAACAGACAGGTAGGATACAGAAAGCGTCTTCAAGACATGGCTTAGGCCCAGTATTTCTGCTGGAATTCCAACTCTACTATTAAAATGAATTCCAGTCCCAGTGGGCTCACAGTCTACCGGACAAATGTATACTCTGTAACAGACAGGTAGGATACAGAAAGCGTCTTAAAGACATGGCTTAAGCCCAAAATATCTGCTGGAATTTTAACTCTTCTCTTAAAATGAATTCCAGTCGCAGTGGGCTCACAGTATTCCAACCACAATTCATACTCTATAACTGAAAGGTTGGATACAGAAATAAAATTTTGCCTCTACTAAAAGCTGCATTTTACGGTGGGTAAGCATGAGAAGGTTTGTGGCCTCCACGGCTCCCCTACAGCCACTCCCTAACCTCCTTTTTAGTAGAGGCAACTCACAGACATTGTAGATTAAACTATTTTTTACCCACCCTCCTCCTATTTGACCCCTAACTTTTCCAGACCTGGTTGAAAACGGTTGCTCTACAATTTCTGGGGAAATTAGCCTATTTATTGAAAGCTAATTTTACTGGAACTACATCCGACGAGGTTTAACGTCAAACTAGACTCTAAATCCAGCCCTATACAATGTCTGCGAGAATGCCTCTGCCCATTCGGACATTACTTATACAATTCAGCCTCATTCAGATCCACCGTACCTCTGGGTTCAATTTCCTCACAAGAGAAAAGACCTGCCAGAAATGTTGCCAAGAACCGGACAGCACAATGCCGTGGGAGAATAAGGTAGATCTCACCGATTAACACTTACCAAACATAAATCCTGCTCGCTTAAGAAGAACACCCCATTATGCTCCTAAGTCCAGCCACACAGAAACTGCGACAACCTCATGGAGGGGGCAACCGCTCCAACTCCAGAAAATATTAAGCAATCTTTTCTAAATCTTTCAGAAGATAATCAAGCACCAGTTATCTCTTAAAAACTTCTTTTTCATGGCGCCGCATCACTTACCTTTCCATCATGTCGGAAAGCGAACCACAAGTCCGTCTCCATCAGTAAGCCTAACGTATTTTGGCTTCAAGAGCTAATGCAGAATTACTCTCCCACGGGCACAACCAGGATAAGGAGACGCGATTCCATGCCCTCGCAACGTCACATTACTTACCGGCTCAAGCACACTGGAGAATACGGTGCACTTGCCTTACGAGTCGTCCCGTCGGTGAATTAGATGGTCAACCAGCAAGCTTCTCATCTCCCATGACTACACGTTTAAATGAAGGGAAAACACACAATGAAATCAAAACCTATCTAACAACACTTGCCTGAAGTATGGAGGAAATACAATAAAACCGAAAACCACTTAAGCAAAACTCTAACCCCATCCCGTCACGGCGGTGCATCCGGTTCCAGGCAGCATAAAACATTACTTAAAGGCATGGCTTATACCAAAATCCTTTTGCTGGATTTGTAAGTTTTCTATCAATAAGAATTACATTCATATTCTTCAGGCCAAAATGTATACTCTGTAACAGAGAGGTAGGATACAGAAAGCGTCTTAAAGACATGGCATAGGCCCAGTATTTCTGCTGGAATTCCAACTCTACTATTAAAATGAATTCCAGGCCCAGTGCGCTCACAGTCTACCGGACAAAATGTATACTCTGTAACAGACAGGTAGGATACAGAAAGCGTCTTCAAGACATGGCTTAGGCCCAGTATTTCTGCTGGAATTCCAACTCTACTATTAAAATGAATTCCAGTCCCAGTGGGCTCACAGTCTACCGGACAAAATGTATACTCTGTAACAGACAGGTAGGATACAGAAAGCGTCTTAAAGACATGGCTTAAGCCCAAAATATCTGCTGGAATTTTAACTCTTCTCTTAAAATGAATTCCAGTCGCAGTGGGCTCACAGTATTCCAACCACAATTCATACTCTATAACTGAAAGGTTGGATACAGAAATAAAATTTTGCCTCTTTTTAAAAGCTGCATTTTACGGTGGGTAAGCATGAGAAGGTTTGTGGCCTCCACGGCTCCCCTACAGCCACTCCCTAACCTCCTTTTTAGTAGAGGCAACTCGCAGACATTGTAGATTAAACTATTTTTTACCCACCCTCCTCCTATTTGACCCCTAACTTTTCCAGACCTGGTTGAAAACGGTTGCTCTACAATTTCTGGGGAAATTAGCCTATTATTGAAAGCTAATTTTACTGGAACTACATCCGACGAGGTTTAACGTCAAACTAGACTCTAAATCCAGCCCTATACAATGTCTGCGAGAATGCCTCTGCCCAATTCGGACATTACTTATACAATTCAGCCTCATTCAGATCCACCGTACCTCTGGGTTCAATTTCCTCACAAGAGAAAAGACCTGCCAGAAATGTTGCCAAGAACCGGACAGCACAATGCCGTGGGAGAATAAGGTAGATCTCACCGATTAACACTTACCAAACATAAATCCTGCTCGCTTAAGAAGAACACCCCATTATGCTCCTAAGTCCAGCCACACAGAAACTGCGACAACCTCATGGAGGGGGCAACCGCTCCAACTCCAGAAAATATTAAGCAATCTTTTCTAAATCTTTCAGAAGATAATCAAGCACCAGTTATCTCTTAAAAACTTCTTTTTCATGGCGCCGCATCACTTACCTTTCCATCATGTCGGAAAGCGAACCACAAGTCCGTCTCCATCAGTAAGCCTAACGTATTTTGGCTTCAAGAGCTAATGCAGAATTACTCTCCCACGGGCACAACCAGGATAAGGAGACGCGATTCCATGCCCTCGCAACGTCACATTACTTACCGGCTCAAGCACACTGGAGAATACGGTGCACTTGCCTTACGAGTCGTCCCGTCGGTGAATTAGATGGTCAACCAGCAAGCTTCTCATCTCCCATGACTACACGTTTAAATGAAGGGAAAAACACACAATGAAATCAAAACCTATCTAACAACACTTGCCTGAAGTATGGAGGAAATACAATAAAACCGAAAACCACTTAAGCAAAACTCTAACCCCATCCCGTCACGGCAGTGCATCCGGTTCCAGGCAGCATAAAACATTACTTAAAGGCATGGCTTATACCAAAATCCTTTTGCTGGATTTGTAAGTTTTCTATCAATAAGAATTACATTCATATTCTTCAGGCCAAAATGTATACTCTGTAACAGAGAGGTAGGATACAGAAAGCGCCTTAAAGACATGGCATAGGCCCAGTATTTCTGCTGGAATTCCAACTCTACTATTAAAATGAATTCCAGGCCCAGTGCGCTCACAGTCTACCGGACAAAATGTATACTCTGTAACAGACAGGTAGGATACAGAAAAGCGTCTTCAAGACATGGCTTAGGCCCAGTATTTCTGCTGGAATTCCAACTCTACTATTAAAATGAATTCCAGTCCCAGTGGGCTCACAGTCTACCGGACAAAATGTATACTCTGTAACCGACAGGTAGGATACAGAAAGCGTCTTAAAGACATGGCTTAAGCCCAAAATATCTGCTGAAATTTTAACTCTTCTCTTAAAATGAATTCCAGTCGCAGTGGGCTCACAGTATTCCAACCACAATTCATACTCTATAACTGAAAGGTTGGATACAGAAATAAAATTTTGCCTCTTTTTAAAAGCTGCATTTTACGGTGGGTAAGCATGAGAAGGTTTGTGGCCTCCACGGCTCCCCTACAGCCACTCCCTAACCTCCTTTTTAGTAGAGGCAACTCGCAGACATTGAAGATTAAAGTATTTTTTACCCACCCTCCTCCTATTTGACCCCTAACTTTTCCAGACCTGGTTGAAAACGGTTGCTCTACAATTTCTGGGGAAATTAGCCTATTTATTGAAAGCTAATTTTACTGGAACTACATCCGACGAGGTTTAACGTCAAACTAGACTCTAAATCCAGCCCTATACAATGTCTGCGAGAATGCCTCTGCCCAATTCGGACATTACTTATACAATTCAGCCTCATTCAGATCCACCGTACCTCTGGGTTCAATTTCCTCACAAGAGAAAAGACCTGCCAGAAATGTTGCCAAGAACCGGACAGCACAATGCCGTGGGAGAATAAGGTAGACCTCACTGATTAACACTCACCAAACATAAATCCTGCTCGCTTAAGAAGAACACCCTATTATGCTCCTAAGTCCAGCCACACAGAAACTGCGACAACCTCATGGAGGGGGCAACCGCTCCAACAGCAGAAAATATTAAGCAATCTTTTCTAAATATATCAGAAGATAATCAAGCACCAGTTATCTCTTAAAAACTTCTTTTTCATGGCGCCGCATCACTTACCTTTCCATCATGTCGGAAAGCGAACCACAAGTCCGTCTCCATCAGTAAGCCTAACGTATTTTGGCTTCAAGAGCTAATGCAGAATTACTCTCCCACGGGCACAACCAGGATAAGGAGACGCGATTCCATGCCCTCGCAACGTCACATTACTTACCGGCTCAAGCACACTGGAGAATACGGTGCACTTGCCTTACGAGTCGTCCCGTCGGTGAATTAGATGGTCAACCAGCAAGCTTCTCATCTCCCATGACTACACGTTTAAAGTAGGGAAAAACACACAATGAAATCAAAACCTATTTAACAACACTTGCCTGAAGTATGGAGGAAATACAATAAAACCGAAAACCACTTAAGCAAAACTCTAACCCCATCCCGTCACGGCAGTGCATCCGGTTCCAGGCAGCATAAAACATTACTTAAAAGCATGGCTTATACCAAAATCCTTTTGCTGGATTTGTAAGTTTTCTATCAATAAGAATTACATTCATATTCTTCAGGCCAAAATGCATACTCTGTAACAGAGAGGTAGGATACAGAAAGCGTCTTAAAGACATGGCTTAGGCCCAGTATTTCTGCTGGAATTCCAACTCTACTATTAAAATGAATTCCAGTCCCAGTGGGCTCACAGTCTACCGGACAAAATGTATACTCTGTAACAGACAGGTAGGATACAGAAAGCGTCTTAAAGACATGGCTTAGGCCCAGTATTTCTGCTGGAATTCCAACTCTACTATTAAAATAAATTCCAGGCCCAGTGCGCTCACAGTCTACCGGACAAAATGTATACTCTGTAACAGACAGGTAGGATACAGAAAGCGTCTTAAAGACATGGCTTAGGCCCAGTATTTCTGCTGGAATTCTAACTCTTCTATTAAAATGAATTCCAGTCGCAGTGGGCTCACAGTATTCCAACCACAATTCATACTCTATAACTGAGAGGTTGGATACAGAAATAAAATTACGCCTCTTTTTAAAAGCTGCATTTTACGGTGAGTAAGCATGAGGAGTTTGTGGCCTCCACGCTCCCCTACAGCCACTCCCTAACCTCCTTTTTAGTAGAGGCAACTCGCAGACATTGTAGATTAAACTATTTTTTACCCACCCTCCTTCTATTTGACCCCTAACTTTTCCAGACCTGGTTGAAAACGGTTGCTCTACAATTTCTGGGAAATTAGCCTATTTATTGAAAGCTAATTTTACTGGAACTACATCCGACGAGGTTTAACGTCAAACTAGACTCTATATCCAGCCCTATACAATGTCTGCAAGAATGCCTCTGCCCAATTCGGACATTACTTATACAATTTAGCCTCATTCAGATCCACCGTACCTTTGGGATCAATTTCCTCAGAAGAGAAAAGACCTGCCAGAAATGTTGCCAAGAACCGGAGAGCACAATGCCGTGGGAGAAGGTAGACCTCTCCGATTAACACTCACCAAACATAAATCCTGCTCGCTTAGGAAGAACACCCCATTATACTCCTAAGTCTAGCCACACAGGAATTGCGACAACCTCATGGAGGGGGCAACTGCTCCAACAGCAGAAAATATTAAGCAATCTTTTCTAAATATATCAGAAGCTAATCCAGCACCAGTTATCTCTTAAGAAACACTTTTATTTGGTACTGAGACAGTTACCTTCCCATTATGTGAGAAAGCATATCACAAGCCCGTCTCCATCAGTAAGCCTACTGTATTTTGGCCTCAAGGGCTAATGCAAAATGTTTACCAAATACTGCCTCACAAGTCCTAACAGCGTGTAATTGATAAGGGGTTGTTGCCATGGGTGTGTCAGTGGCTTTCCATAAAGCTACACATGTTACAGAATACAGGGGACCTAACTTGGGTGCCAGCATTTACACAAACTTTCCATAGGGTTAACTTTAACACCCTAAGTAAGGTCCAGTAATTTTTTTTCCCAGTGCTGAATTTTTAAGTGCCATTCATAGAATTCCTCATTGTCTGCATTTGTGGTTGCTATTTTTAAAAATCACTCCCTGAACAATATCCACAGTGCTCAGCATTAAGTGTTGCTACACTACATTAAAAGGCAACATCCTTGATTCCTTACACCTTATAACAAGCAAAGCAGCAGAGCAGAGTGAGGTATTCACAGATCACAGAGAGGAGAGGGATGGTGTAGGGAAAGCGGCTCTTATCAGAAGGTGGGATCCTCTCGGGCAGAAGGAAGGGGATCTAATTAGTCAAAGGAGATGACTATAATCTTCTTCTGATAGCAGGTGGTTCTAGAATACAATTATCTTACACCAGATTCATCAGATCTGAAAACGTCAGACTCAGAAGAACAGGAAGCTTTGCAACTTGCAACCTGCAACGGAAGAGAGGACCTTGGCTGGCGGGGGGAGTTGGGGTCCCCCACCAGCAAAGGTAAGCGACGGCAGCAGGGGAGGGTTGGCGGTGGGAGGGGGGTGGAGAGAGTCGTTGGTGGTGGTGGGGGGTTGGTGGCACCGGGGGGGGGGGGGGGGGGCTAATATGTGCCCCCCTCCCTCTGGCTCTGGCCCCCCCTACTGCCGGAGTCCAGATACGCCACTGCTTGATCCTACACAGGGATGAAGAGCTATAACAGTCTGATAAATGAGTGATCCCAGCTAGATGAAAGGCTATGTAAGAGACAGTCTAAGATAGCAGCTTGGTCCTACACAATGGGATGAAAAGCTGTGACAGTCTCAGATAACTCCTCTGTAAGTGCAGCTCTTATGTGGCTTAACCTATTAGTTTAGGTTAACATGGACTACATCATAATGAGATGCAAAACATGCATGCATAAGCCAAGCACCTCATTATTAACTAAGCCCAATAACAGAGCTTGTGCTGAATTTCCTAAGCTGGTTTATTCCAGGTGAAATAAAGTCTGTTTAAACTAAAGCTGGTGCCATTCTTCCATCACAGGAGTAATAGGCCATCAACACATGACCAGATGCTCCTGGGCACCACCTTAACATGCCCCCCCCCCCCCACAACACCTTACATTATTTCCATAATTGCCCACTGCTCATGTTTGATGTATTCTTACTGTACACCACCTTGAGTTAATTCCTTCAAAAAGGCGGTAAATAAATCCTAATAAAATAATAATAACATGGTTAATCCCCACCCCTACTTCCCACAGCTGTAATCTGTTTAGCTTTTGCACCCCCCCCCCCCAACCCCAATCATTTTGGAAATTTCGCTCCATACAGCTCACCTCCGTGAACCCAGTAGACTTGTGGTAAAGTAGAATGCCTGTTTCTCAATTGCTACAGACTGTTTGAAACATTTGGTTTTTAAGATGTATCAATGTTACTATTTAAAGTTTTTATGGTATCAGTTCACAGCACGTTTATACAATTGTATGTTACTATTTTGTTGTACAACTGACAAAGCAGACTATGACTCTAAAAAGATGTAAATATATTACATGCACCACATTAAAAACTATAAACGAAATAACTTTTAAAAAGAGCAGTGGCCAAAAGTAATTACAACTGATTTATGATAAAATTATTAACAAAATATTCACAATTCAATTGCCACGTCTACCACGCCACACTAGTGGCTACCTTGCGCTAATGCTGATACAGGCCATTCACTTTGAACGGACTGTGTCAGTAACCACTAGCGCAGCTTAGCAAACGGGGGGAGGGGGGCTTAGTTTCTGAAGCAAAAAGAACTCTCTTCCCAAAGACTGCTTCATAACAACCCATTGACTTCTACCTCTTAGTATCATCCATTATCCTTCCCTTTAATGTTTTTAGTCACATGCATTACACCAATGGTCTCTAATTGTTCTCATACCTCACATTAATATTTTCGGCTTTTGTGTCACCTAGAATGTAAACCGTACTGAACCCTGGAAAGGGGATATTAGCGGTATACAAGAATTGATTTGATTCAAACCATTCAGGCCTATGGATCTGAACTAATCATCATCAGAATTCCATGCTGTTATTATAACCAAACAATTTAAAACCGGAATTCCATGAAAAGTAGCAAAATTATAAACAGAATGCACATCTAAAAATATATATTTTCAGACAGAAAGAGGCCCTGAAAAACAGAAATAAACCAATTATCAGTTGTTTTAAAATTTTATACCTAAAAAAGAAAATTCAAAAATCAAAAACTGTAAGAGTGCAAAAATTCAAAAGAAACTAAACTCAAACCAACACTCAGTCACTATATCTTAGACTGAGCACTTAGATCAAAATGTATAAATCTATTATTATATCTAAAAAATAGCCTCAAAAGCCCAGGGTACCTTTAAAATTAGGACACCACTGTTTTGGCTAGCATCACAGGCTCCTCCTCCTTCCGAAAAAAAACAACAGAGTAAAAACTTACAAACTCAATTTCAAAATGGAAGAAAAAAATCTGTAGTTAAAAAAACAGAACAAGGGGTGATAACTTTTAACAATTTATTAATTTAAGTGCTCAAATCTAAACTCTAATGCTCAGGACTTGAAAAACTTAAGTCCATAAAACAGGATTACAACTTCAGCCCATCAGGGAACCCCGTTCTCAACTCAATCTCTACGAGAAAAAAATCAGCTGTTTAATGTATCCATAATTTCTCTGATCCACCAATAGATATGTAGTCATCGTATCTCAAATTATTCGCTTTGTTCTTTCATAATAATAACCAGCTTAACGTCTCTTAAATCTATATTCAACTTAGCTTTCGACGACTAAGTAGATCACGATGACTCCATTATTTCCACTAGTGTTTCTGGCCGTAGGTGCTCCTTATGTATGACGGTCCTGAAGAAATCAAAGACACTTTGAGGCTCATTTTCAAAGCACTTAGCCTCCCAAAGTGCTTTGAAAATATGCCTCTTTATCATCTAGCACTAAAAATCTTCAAATGCTGTGTCTTTGCAGAATCAGGCTTTTAATGTCTCTCAATTTCTCTATACCTAAAAAAGAAAAATGTGGGTTGCTCAGTAGTTCAAAGGTATACCATGCAGTTAGGGCTGGCTTTTGGGATGTGCCACCTGCGTAGCCACAAAAGGCATGAGGCTCCCTCTCCCCTAGTTCTCAGTCCACTGCATTAACCATTAGGCTACTCCTCCACTCGAAAACCAAAACTTATTCTTCTACCTTTAAAACTGAACAAGAGAAGGGAATGTCTCCCGCTTTAGTGAACATAAATTAACAGTGTGTTCCTCATTCAGGATGGATTTTTTTTTTGTTACATTTGTACCCCGCACTTTCCCACTCATGGCAGGCTCAATGCGGCTTACATAGTGTATACAGGTACTTATTTGTACCTGGGGCAATGGAGGATTGGATACCTACAATACTGTAAAACTACCTTCCACAGAACAGTGACATAACCAGAAGACAACTTTTGGGTGGGCCAACAGGTTGGACGTGTGGGCACTAGGGTTGTCAACTTTTTGAAAGAGAAAAATCCGCCACCTGATGTACCCATGCCCTATCCAGAATTGTCTCTTTTTTTCATATATTTCATCCACCCCCTCATGTCAAGTATTGATGTATGGGGACGGCATATGGACACAAAGAGGCATCTTCCCTTTGTGTTTCAGCCCCTCTGCTCCCACCCAATGCCCATCATTTCCCCTCTGTTTCTATAGACCACCTTTGGGCCGATGATAAGAAGCAAATGCAGGCGCTAGAGGCTATTAGCGCCACACTAGCTCCTCCATTTTCTACCACCCCATGATCATGTGAAACAATGCGCTTGTGCGCTCTGACCGCAACTAGCATGCAAATGCATGTTAAACAAGGGCTCTTAGCACAACTAGCATGCAAATGCATGGTAAACATATTCCTCCCCTTCGATCAGTGAGCAGCACGCCAAACATTGGTGAGCTGTCCAAGGAAAACCCTACACCAGCCCACAGCTGGTATTAGGATTTGCAGACCATTAGGGAGGAATGGTGAGCCCTGTCCAGAATGCATTTGCATGCTAGCAGGCCCCCAATTCCCACCCCCCCCATACACACCACAAGCCAGCAACATGGGGGCTGGAGATCCACCCAACCTCCAGTCCCCCCCCCCCAACACAAGTTCACAGGGGGGGGGGAGCTGGAGATCCCCTACCCCCCTTGCACCCCCCCTCAAAAAAGCCCTGGTGGCCCATTGGGCTGCGAATCAAGCCCATCCAACCTGGTGGTCTAGCGGCACTCTTCCCTGCCACCCCCATACTTTTGTTGAAGTAGTGCTGCCTTGAAAATGGCCGCACCCAGCCCTGCCCAATGCATTCTGTGATGCGCTGGGTGGGGCTTCACACCATGTAAGGGAGAAATGCCCTTATATAGTGTGAAGCCTCACCCAGTGCATCCCAGGATGCACTAGGCAGGGCACCGCCATTTTCAAGGCAGCACTAGAAGAGGGAGTGTACTACCTCCCTCCTCCAACAAAAGTATGGGGGGAGGGCAGAGAAGAGAGCTGCTAGACTACCAGGCTGCGAGGCTTGATTCACAGCCCACTGGGCCACCAGTGCTTTTTTGGGGGGGGGGATGCAAGAGGGGATTGGCGGGCTGGAGATCCACCAGATCTCAAGCCCCCCCCCCCCCCCATGGACTTGTGTCAAGGGGGACAGCCCCATGTCACGGGCTTAGGGTGGAGGTACTAGGCCATCAGGGCCTTGTTGTTTGTGGTAGGGTGGTCCCACGGACAGCCCGGACCTGTCAAACAAGTGTGGGAGGATTATGCCTCAGTGCATGCTCAGGCACAATCCTTCCACACTTTACCCTATGATCACAGATAATAGTGCTATTATCGCTGATCATAGGGGCAGTAAAGCCCTGCACTGTTCTAGTGCTATTTTTACAGTGTGTTTGGAACAGAATGGGGCTTTAGATCATCTGGGCACTTGGGCCCAGCTTCTCTGCTCTCTCCCTCCCCCAAACCAATATGTCCCTCTCCTCTCTGACCCCACCCCATCCACCTTCTCTCCCTCTCTTCCCTTTTCCTTCCAGGATCTGATTCTTTCTCCCATTGTGGGTTCAACATTTCACCTCCTCTTCCTTCATCTCCTTGGGCTGGCACCTCTCTCCCTTCCCTCCAGCCCACAGGTCCAGCACCTCTCTCCTTTTTCTCAAACCCCACTCACTGCAGGTCCAGGACTTCACTCCTCTCCAATCTCCAGCCCCTCTGTAGGTTCAGCTCCTCTCCCCCTTCCATCTGATCACCAGCTCCCCTTGCAGGTCCAGCACTTCTCTCCCTTCCCTCTGATCTCAAGCCCCCTTGCAAGTCCAGCATCTCTCTCCTCTCCCTCCGGTCCCCCTACAGGTCCAGCTTCTCTCACCCTTCCAACTTCCAGCCCCCCTCAGGTCCAGCACCTCCCTTCCCTCCAGCCTCAAACCCTCCCTTGCAGGTCTAGCACCTCTGGATCTGGTATCTATGCTCTCCCATTCTCTGAGCCCCAACCACATTGCTTTCAACATCTTACTATTGCACTGCCTGGCAGCAATTCATACAGGCCTGCTCCGGGGACTTCTTTATGCCGTGTCCCGTCCACTTCATAGCAGAGGGAAGACCTGGGAGCACGTCTGTATGAATTGCTGCCGGGCACTGCAGTAATGTAATGCTGAAAGTGCTGTGACCAGGCCGGGACAGGGTTGAGGCAGGCAAAGGCACCTCTGGACTGGCGGGTGGGGAGAGAGAAAGAGGAAACGAGCCAGTGAGAAAAAAAGTACAGAGTCCTATGGAGGGAGATGGGACCCCAGGCAGCTCATTTGGGGCAAGGGGCAATGTCTCCCATCCCCCCCCCCCAACTGCATCCATGGAAACCTCTTTCTGGATAGGTCCTGTATTACCTTGTTAGACATTGCTGCAAACTGCACTTCAACTGATTGAACACAGCGCCTGTGCAACAGGTCAGTATCTCATGCAGTGACGTTCCACATGCATAAACTTCCACTTCACCAGATGAATTTGCCTTCCCCTCCTTCCACCAGCTTTCCAGGAGTTTGAGGGTTGCTGTTTGCTACTGCTGGACTGTAGTATTCTGCAATCTGTACAATTAATTGAAAGGCTGTGTAGCTGCACCTTAATCAGCAGCAGAGGGTGAGACAAAGACTGGGTGGGCCTGGGCCCACCTGCAGCTACGCTCCTGCCACAGAAAGAAACACACAAAAAATAATCCCCAACTTGCCTTTATTTTTTTAATTTCCTTAAGAAAACATTTCACTACATTACAAAACAGTTATTGTGCTATTGGCACAGAAAACATCAGCCTAAAAGATTCTACTCACTAAAAAACAACTTGTAGAATTCCATAAAGAACCAGTTACAACTTTCACACACAGCCCACACTCTGTTATCTAGCTATATACCTCAACAATTATTCATGTCATAAATATTTCTGATCCAGCTTTTACCTATTTTAAGCTCTTAGGTCTTGACTGCCTTGAAGCAAATTTGCTTTAATATATATAAAACTCAGGGTTATTTCTATTTTAACTCATCAGCCTAACCAGTTGCTCAATTATATTTTTATATCAGAAACAGCCTATTTTCTGTCCTAAGTAATCAAACAGCCATTTATTATTTTAAAAAAATCACACATCTCACACCACCTTCTTTCTCTCTCCATTTCATATTTTAATGCAATAAATCCAGAACAGCATCACCTTTTTTTCTGACAAATCCTTTCAATTAAACACTCTCCTTCTCACACTTTTATTCATACACATACTTCAATTAACTTTCCTGTTTTTCTGCCAAGTTCTCAGTTCACACAGCGCTCGATAAAACGCAGCTTCTAGTTGCCTAAAGGTAACAAACTAGGATGGCCCGTTTCACTCCCCCCCCCCCCCAAACATTTCTCCTTCTCTCCCCAATCCCCCGCCACAGATATATAAAATACATTTCATACCTCCCCCCCCCCCCCCAAGGCCCAGCAACCCCCTTCCCCATATACCTCAGAAGCAGCCGCACTCATTCATGCGCAACGCAGCAGAGGGAAGCTGAATCGCTGAGGCCGCCTCTGAGGAACATGGGGAAGGGAAGGGGGATCAGACAAGGGGGCAGATACCAGCGGAGAAGAAGAAGAAAGGAAAAAGTGGTGCAGTCCCAAATTTTTTTCCCCCCAGAGCCTGTGTCCAGAGAGTAAGTACAATTGAGCGAGTAGGCAAAAAAGCCGAGACTGTTCAATTGTAAGAGCCAATTCCTCCACCACTACCGGGAAAACAAACCTTCCCGTTCCCGCTAAGATAAAAATCAGCAGAAAGAAAAACACCGCGCGCAATCTCTTACCAGCCTCACCCGCTTGCCTTTGCACCTGTCGGTACCACGCCCTCTGACGTAAGACGTCCCTTCGGAGGGGGCGAGACCGACAGACGCAGAGTGCGCGCGCGGGGTTGGATCACTGGGCCCCGCGCTGTGATTTTTCTCTGCTTCTGACGTCAGGACTGCGGCTGCACAGAAAAGGAGGTGAGGCCGGGCCGGATGGGAGGAGGGTGAGTGCTGACTGGGGATGGTAAAAAGGAAAATAGGATACTGCTGGACATCGAAGTGGAAGGAGAGAAGCTTGACCGTAGCAGAAAAATTAATGGGAAATCAATGGAGAAGATGAAGTGTGGGGAGGGGGAGAAAGATAAAAGGTATACGGCTTCGGGTAAAACTTGGATCCTGTGGACCCCACGGATCCAAACTACATCAACAGGAAGCCCTGCTGCAAAGATGATAGAAGAATTGGCAACGGGAGCCAGTATGATTACAGGAATAAAGTCACCAGACAACAACAAAGCTAGAAAATGTTTCTTTATTTTCTATTTAGTCACTGCAATTGGTTTCTGCTATATTTTTGTTTAAATCTATTTCTTGATAAATGCATAGGTGCCTGGTATAGGAGGCTTGGGGAGGCTCTCCTCCCTCCCCCCTTCCCTCCGGATCCGGTCACCAACCTGACTCGTCGAATTCTTCGAGGCAGGCAGTCTCGCCTGCCCGCCCCACTGCCAGCACTGACTGCCCTGAAGAATTCGAAGAGTCAGGATCTGGAGGGAGGGTCCGGGAGGAGAATTAGCGGAACAACTCGGGAGGGGGTGGCAGGGGAGAGAAGGGAGTCGCTGGGCATGGGTGGATGGAGGGGAGAGAACCAAGGGTCACGCTGGGTATGGGTGCATGCAGGGCAGGGGATAGGAGGGTCACTGCTGGACATGGGTGGATGGAGGGCAGGGGAAGGAGGGTCACCGGACATGGGTGCATGCAGGGCAGGGGGAGAGGAGGGCAGGGGAAGGAGGGTCACTGAGCATGGGTAGATGGAGGGCAGGGGAGAGGAGGGTCGCTGGGCATGGGTGCATGCAGGGCAGGGGAGAGGAGGGTCACTGGACATGGGTGCATGCAGGGCAGGGGGAGAGGAGGGCAGGGGAAGGAGGGTCACTGAGCATGGGTGGATGGAGGGCAGGGGAGAGGAGGGTCGCTGGCATGGGTGCATGCAGGGCAGGGGGAGAGGAGGGGAGAGAAGAAATGCTGGACATGGATGGAGGGGAGGGAAAAGTGAGGAAGGAGATGAGATAAGGGAAAAGGAAGAGAGTAGAAAAACTGCACATGGATGAAGAAAATAGGCAGAAGCTGAGGACCAGAAATGAAGAAGAAAGGAGGAAAGGAAAGAAATAAATGGAAAGGAAGCCCTGGAAACGGAGTTAAGAGGACAGATAGCAGCAGAATCGGATACTGGACCAGCATGATCAGAAACACAGTTACCAGACAACAAAGGTAGAAAAAAATCATTTTATTTTTATTATAGTGTTTGGAATATGTTCACTTTGAGAATCAGGTGCTCAACATTAAAAGTTTATAGTTATTTACTTATGTATGGCATTTTATCCCACATTAAACATGAATTAGGATGTTTTGTGGCTCTACATGAGAATTGTGATATATTATGATCCCTTGTTTCATATTGTTGACAGTCTGCATTTTCCGTATGGGTGGTATATTGGTGTATTAGGTTCTGCCCAGTGTAATATTTATGGTACAGTAAGGTTCTGAGTGTGTTTTTGCACAAAGTTGTGCATAGTGTTTTGCAGTTGAGTGATTGTGGTTAGTATGTGCTTTGAGCAACCACTTTATTCTTTGACATATGATACATAGCTAATATCTAAATTTAATAAAAGGTATTAATTGTGACTTTTATTTTTATTTATTTTTTTCTGTTTGTTATCAGACATTTATGGATTTAAGCTCCACCCCTGGCCCCACCCCTAACCCCGCCCCCTTTAGCCTCCCCAAACAGTTGGGCCACCGACCGCCTATGGATAAATGGTACACAGATGACAACAATATAAGCGCGGTGAAAAGTTGATGATAGAGAAACAGCACAACCAAGTCATACGAACTTAATTACTGCCATACTGGGACAGACCAAAGGTCCATCAAACCCAACACCTTGTTTCTAACAGTAGCCAATCCAGGTTGCAAGTACCTGGTAAAATCCCCAAACAGTACAATACATTTTATGTTACGTATGCTAGAAATAAGCAGTGGACTTTCCCCAAGTCCATTTTAATAATGGCTTATGAATTTTTCTTTTAGGAAGCTATCCAAACCTTTTTTAAACCCCGCTAAGATAACTGCTTTTACTACATTCTCTGGCAATAAATTTCAGAGTTTAATGACACATTGAGTGAAGACATATTCCTCTGATTAGTTTTAAATTTACTACTCTGTAGCTTTATTGCGTGACTCCTAATACTAGTATTTTGGAAAGAGTAACTAAGTGATTCATGTCTACCCGTTCCATTCCACTCATTATTTTATAGACCTCTATTGAGATATAATAGAGGTCTATAAAATAGGTATATCCTCCTCCCTGAAATTTGGTGATGAATTATTGTATAGAACAGTGTAGAAAAATTAACACAAAATACAGCCTTTATTAGTGCTGTTTCCACCAGCTACAATCATGCTGAAGCTGTTTTAGTGATAGTTTGAGTATCACTAAAACACTAAACCTGCAAATAGGTGGGAAAATGTGGGATACAAGTGCAATAAATAAATAAATAAATTTCATGACTAGTAAAACAGGCCCGTTTCTGACACAAATGAAACGGGCGCTAGCAAGGTTTTCCTCAGAGTGTGTATGTTTGACAGAGAGAGAGAAAGTGTGTGTGAGAGAGAGTGTATGTGAGAACAGAGAGAGAGAGTGTGTGTGTGTGGCTTCGAGTTCCATGACCCCCCCCTCTCCTCCCCTCCGAGTTCCAGGCCCCCCCTTTTGTCCAAGGTGCAGGCCCCCTCCCTCCCTCTCCTCTCCTCCGAGTTCTTGCCCCCCTTCCCTCCAACTTCCATGCCCCCCTCCCTCTTCTCCATAGCATGTTCCATGCCCCCTTTCCTCGGAGTGTATGTGTTTGAGAGAGTGTGTGGGTGAGAGATGGAGTGTGTATGTGAGAGAGAATGAATGAGAGAGAGAGAGAGACAGAGTGTGTTTGTGAGTCTGTATGTGAGAGAGAGTGTATGTGAGAGACAGAGAGTGAGTGTGAGTGAGTGAGTGTGTGTGTGAGAGAGAGAGAGAGAGAGAAAGTGAAGCCTTCAAGCATTCATGTGCTCTGTATGGCTCTATCTCCTCAATTGACGACACGTAGTTCCGGAACGTTGCAGGAATGCTTCAAGGCTTGAATACTTCACTTTCTCGGCATCAGAATGTTGGAGGTGCATTTTAATATATAGGATATATCTACATACAAGACGCTTTCAAATAAAAAGCTGTAAAATAAATAAAAATAAACAAAATATATACTTTGTCCTCCACATTTTATGTTTCAATATATTTATTGATGACATTGATATACATCTCCAATTCTATATATGTACATACAGAAAGATATACATTAACTGGCTACTGTTTGATTATTTCTGCCATCCATTTTCTTCTCATATAACCCCCTCCTTTTCTCCCCTCCCCCCCTCCAACCTCCCCCTTCCCCCCTCCAACCTCCCCCCTCCCCTCCCCCTTTCCCACTAGTATCTATGTATTAGGTTTCCCCCAGTTTACACCAACATTGTTAACAATCAAACGAAACCAAATAACCAGAGGCCACGACTTTGTCATATACTGCCGCGCGAGGAACCTTGTTTCTTATAGCCCCTCGCTGCTAGTCCCAGCCTCTTATGGCTTTTTAACTAATAATAGAACCGTTCATAACATTCCCTAGATTTCAATATAGCCGCTTGCAGCATTAGTATGCTTGTTGGACCTTTTGAGTCCTGGCGAGCCGATAGAAGCTCCCTCTGACTCCAGTGTTCAACCTTTTAAAGCATTATAAGAGCTTTATTAGCATTCCAACCGCATATCAGTTTTGTCATAATA
>NW_021962942.1:0-28502 GCF_901765095.1 Microcaecilia unicolor | reverse complement strand
TGTGAGGTTCATTGTTTGAATTGATTCCAATTTCTATTATACTTTATGCATGACTGAACAACTTCAGATGAATTAGCTCCAGGAATTACAGGTAAACATTGTCTGAAGTCACCACCCAATAATAGCAGTTTTCCCCCAAAGGGTATACTTTGTTCATGTGTTATTTCCTTCAGTAAACGTTCCACACAATCCAGTGCTAACCCAGGTGTCATGGTTGCTTCATCCCAAATGATTAATATAGAATCATTAATAGCTTTTGCTTCTTTAGATGAAATTTTGATACCTGAGACAGATGTTTCATTAAGTTGTAAAGGAATTTTAAACTGAGAGTGGTAGGTTCTCCCAGATTTGAAAAGATTAGCTGCAATTCCTGTAGATGCAACGACCACTGCAATTTGTCCATTACCTCGAATGTAACTGAGTAATGTTCTATATAAATGGGTTTTCCCTGTTCCTCCTGGGCCATCTATGAAAAAACACTTATTTTGTGTTTTCGTAGAATTGATTGCATTTTTTATTGTCTCATAAGCTTCTCTTTGTTGTGAGTTTAACGTTGCTTCCAAATCATGTGATATTTGTCTCTCTAGTTGCACATCGATTCCATCATTGAAGTTGTCTGGCAGGTTTTGCAAAGGTATTTGTAGAGAAAAGTCTTTGCAGGTTTTTCCATGTGCCAGCAAAACCTCTTGTATATCTGTTAATGCATATGATGTACACATTTTGCAATGCTGTGAAACTAAATGGCCATGCTTTCTGCAGAAGTCTTCAATTAAAGAGTCTTGATGGTTATCCCATAAAGTGGACATGTCAGTCAGCCCACTATAGATACAAAGGTATGCAAATAACTGCCTTAAAGTTGTGGGCATACCAGTAGATGCAGCATCAGCTAATGTAGCATTCCACACATTGTCATCGGTTGTTAAACCTTTTGCTTTTGCTGCCTCAAAGTATGTCTTGTAGTGAACTGCATGAATGGTTTTTAGAGATTGAAAAGAAGTTGCTCCTGGGATATGCAGTAGTAGCAATCTTAAGAAATATCGTTCAGTATCACAGATGTTTACGGGATACATCCTTCCAAGTGTTTTCCAAATCCTGCTTTTCGAGGTTGCCATTTGTGATTTTTTGGATTGAATACAAAGTGTTCTGGTATTTCAGTGTATTTGTACACACGTGCGGTATGATTGTCTTGATTAAGTTTGAACCATGCAGTTAAAGTGGTGTCCTTATCTTGTTCAAGAGCTGTGGAAACACTTTTAAAATTAGGTTGATATACAACAGTTTGTTCTCCTTCTAGATGAATTGCTAGTCTCAATATTGAGTGGCTTTGCTGATGCATTTCAAATCGAAATATTCTCCACATAGCTTCAGGAGGGCTTACATAGCGAGAATCAATGTAAGTTTGTACTTCATCAATTGAGAAATGTAGATTTGCGCAATCCATGCCTTTGAAAGCATATTTGAATAAGTATTTCACAGATTTAAACGAAGCACAAATTTCTACATTAATGTGACATTTGTAACGTAGAGATAAGTAAGGATTGTAAGGAACAACCCAACTATTATCAATGTAATATTTTCCAACTTTTACTGGATCGAATTTTCGCCTTCGATAAGTCGGATATGCATCTTCATTTCCTGCTGTTTCATTTTGAAACTGTTTTGGAAAGCCTTTGCAGCACTTTCCATCTACTAAGCATGGAGAATGTGGATTTCTCTCATCACATGGTCCATGTATCATGTTTGTTGTTATAATGTCATACAAAACAGGTTGTGTTTTGCATCAGGTATTTCTGCTGATACTATTCTTTCAATTGTGAGTATGTCATTTGGTTTGTCGCTTGAAGCCAAAGTAAATATCATATGTGCATGTGGTAGCCCTCTTTTTTGAAATTCAATTACCTGAACATATGCGTTTATTTTTCCAAAGATTTCATCCTTTACAATTTCTTCCATAAGTTCTTTAAGTTTACGTTTGAAGACCCTATCTACCAAGTCTGGTCGATTTTCATTTCTTTCACCAGTGGCAAGATTATCAGTAATTTCTTTCCACTTTGGATTACATGTCATTGTAATGAAAAGGTCTGGTTTACCATATCTCATTGTGATTGCCATAGCATCTTGGTAACATTGTTGCATATTCCTTGGGCTTCCAGTGAAAGTAGATGGTAGAATAACTCTTTTTCCTGCATTTTGTGCATCATTATCGTCTTGAACATAAGTTAAGTCATAACGTTTTTCAACTCGTAGTTCTTTTTGCTTTGTTCGTATGAAGTTAAGGTCATTGCTTTCTGCTTTTACATAAGCATCAACAACGTATTGTTGTGTCAAGCGTCCCGCTCTTAATAAAGGGTTATAATTGTCTCTAATTTGAAAATAGTAGGAGTAATATTGTTTTAGAGATATTTGTCTGGAGCTGGTTGGTTTTCCATTGTGTAAAGCTAATCCAATGCCCCATGTTTGTTCAGCGTTTGGAAATAATAGGGGATAACAAAGCGCATCAACATTTCTGTCTCTATAGTCAACTCGACTGGTTGCTTGTACAGTTTTGTTAGGTCTCAGATGTACCAATAAATCTCTGTTGATCGGAGGTTCTCCGTCAGGACTCACAAACACCATCGCAACCTCATTGCAACGTTGTGGATTGTATGTTCTGGGATCCGTGTTCCTGTTGTTCATAATTGCCATATGTACAGTTGTGTTAAATTTATTACCATGTAGTTCATTTGTTCTTTTTCTACCTCATGCATCATTTTGTATGCTTTTGCTAATGGGTTTGAACCAATAATATCAGCTAACTTTTTCATTATGTGTGGTTTGCAAGCTTGATTTGCTGGATTGTTCATCCTTTCCTCATTTGCCAGTGACTCGTCTAAAATATATAACTGTGCATATTTTGGGTCCTTATCCTGAGGTGGATGAAGTGTTCCTGCAAGATGATACATTTGTCCGTGTATTTTGAAACAATATGGACCAAAACCTCTTGGTACATTAATATGTGCTCCCACTGATACAAATGCTAATGCACTATTATATGATCTTATATTTTTCATAAACGTTTTTGAATCAGGATCTTGTGCAGTCATCAACTTCTTAATGTATTCATTTGTAGTTATAGGTGGTAAATGTATAGACCCTTTATTGCAACAAACATTAAACTTCTTATCTGTTGGTCTCTCAGTTTTAAAGTGTTTAGCATTACAATGTTCACAGATTTCGCAAAAATTGCCAAGGTTGCTGCTGGTTATATTACTTTCCTGAAACTCCTGTAATGTTCTTAAAGCTTTGTGTCTTGACATTTGAAGGTCCATTAAGTGTTTGTTGATTCTGGATTGTTTACGTCTGTGTCTTTCTTCATGTTTTTCTTCCTCACTGCGATGTATTCTGTAATTGCGTAGTCTTTCCTTCTCTGCATGTTTTTGGTTTTCTGTGTTATTTTCATGTCTAATTCTATCTCTTTCAGCTTTCCTCCTCTTCAATTCTAAATCATGAGCTGCCTGGTCAGTTCCTGTGGTTTCTATTTTTCTTCGTGGCATATTTGTTGTGTTATGCAGTTTTTGAAATAATAGTTTTTGTGGTTTGTTATAGTCCTTGTCTTTTTCAGATTGGGTAGAGTAGTTCAAATCAGTTGTAATGTTGTTGTAGTGTGTGTGAGACAGAGAGCGTAAGAGAAAGTGTGTGTCTGTGTGAGAGTGAGCTGCTAGTACTCCTTGTCACAGTGTAGGGTCAGTGTTTCCTTGTTTTTCTGTTGTCTGCCCCCCCCTCTTTTTGTAATATGTTGTGTATGTGTGTGTGTCTGTGTGTCTGTGTGTGATAGACAAAGTGTGTGTCTGTTTGAAAGTGTAAGAGTGAGATGCTATGAGTCCCAGCAGGGCTGGTTTTAGAGTTGCCCCCCCCCCCCTCCCGAGATCATGAAAGTGTGTGTGGGTGCGTCTGTGTGAGCGAGACACAGAGCGTGTATGTGTATGAGAGAGTGAGTGTCAGTTGCTCCTTTTTTCCTTTTTTTTAGGCAGCAAAGTGTGTGTGTGTGACAGTGCGCTGCTAGGAGTCCCTGTCACAGTGGAGGGGGTCAGTGGCTCCTTATAGCCATTTGTTTTAGGCAGCAAATCAGTGCTCGTTTTTGATTTGCTTGCCCCCAGCCCTTTGTTTTATTTTTTTTTCTGTGTGTGTGACAGTGACTGAGAGAGAAAGTGTGTCTCTCTGTGAAAGAGACAGAGAGCGTGAGAGTGAGATATCACAGTGCAGGGGGTCAGTGGCTCCTTATAGGCTTTTTTTTTTTAGCAGCAAATCAGTGGTTTTTTTTGTTTATTTGCCTTCCCCCACCCCTTCTTCTAATGTTGTATGTGTGTCTGTGTGTGAGAGTAAGTGAGAGAGAAAGCGTGTCTCTGTGGAAAACAGACAGAGAGTGTGAGAGTGAGTTGTAGTTCTTCCTGTCACAGTGTATTGTCAATGGCTCCTTATAGCCATTTGTGTTAGGCAGCAAATCAGTGCTCGTTTTTTATTTGCCTGCCCCCACTCCCTTCTTCTAATATTCTGTGTGTGTTTGTGTGAGAGAGTGAGTGAGTGAGTGAGTGAGTGAGTGAGTGAGTGAGTGAGAAAGTGTGTCTCTCTGGGAAAGAGACAGAGAGCGTGAGAGTGAGCTGTCACAGTGGTGGGGGTCAGTGGCTCCTTTTATCAATTTGTGTTAAGTAGCAAATCTGGGTTTGTTTTTTATTTGCCTTCCCCCACCCCTTCTTCTAATGTTGTGTGTGTGTCTGTGTGTGAGAGTAAGTGAGAGAGAAAGCGTGTCTGTGTGGAAAACAGACAGAGAGTGTGAGAGTGAGTTGTAGTTCTTCCTGTCACAGTGTATTGTCAATGGCTCCTTATAGCCATTTGTGTTAGGCAGCAAATCAGTGCTCGTTTTTTATTTGCCTGCCCCCACTCCCTTCTTCTGATATTCTGTGTGTGTTTGTGTGAGAGAGTGAGTGAGTGACAAAGTGTGTCTCTCTGGGAAAGAGACAGAGAGCGTGAGAGTGAGCTGTCACAGTGGTGGGGGTCAGTGGCTCCTTTTATCAATTTGTGTTAAGTAGCAAATCTGGGTTTGTTTTTTATTTGCCTTCCCCCACCCCTTCTTCTAATGTTGTGTGTGTGTGTATATGTGTCTGTGTGTGAGAATGAGAGAAAATGTGTGTCTCTGTTGGAAAGACACAGAGAGCGTGATAGTCAGCTGTTAGTACTCCCTGTCACAGTGGAGGGTCAGTATCTCCTTGTAGGCAGTTATTGCAGCTGTTAAAAAGTGTGGCTCGTTTTTTCAGTCGCGTGCGTCCTCCCTCCCTCCCTCCCTCCCTCCCTCCCTCGCGCATACACTGCCCTTTCTGCTGACTCGCGCTGTTCTGTGTGCCAAAGGTTCGGGACAGATATGCCATTGCTTCAGGCAGCAAAGCAGGACTCGTGTGTGTGTTTGTGTGTGTGCGCGCAGCGAGCAAATGCACCTCTTTACCTTTCGCTGTGGGTCCGATAACGTTGTTGGATTCCTGGTTGGTCATGTTCTGCTTCTGTCCTTGGTTTCGCGTCGCCCACCTTGCTGGATCGGCTCCCTGGAGCATCGCGGTTTTCTCCTTGGTTAACTTATCCTCTCTGAGGTGTCTGCAGCGGCTCCGCCCCGGCTCCTACCGCTTCTGCCCATTGGTTAGCCTTGCGGAAGTCGCTGCAGTGACTCCGCCCTGGAACGTTGCGCCTCTGCCCATTGGTGTACGTTGTACAACTCGCCGCAGCGGCTCCTCCCATGGATGTCTCGCTTCTGCTCCGCCCAGCATAATGGATTGGAAGTCGCCGCAGTGACTCCGCCCTGGAACGTTGCGCCTCTGCCCATTGGTGTACGTTGTACAACTCGCCGCAGCGGCTCCTCCCATGGATGTCTCGCTTCTGCTCCGCCCAGCATAATGGATTGGAAGTCGCCGCAGTGACTCCGCCCTGGAATGTTGCGCTTCTGCCCATTGGTGTAGGTTGTACAACTCGCCGCAGCGGCTCCTCCCATGGATGTCTCGCTTCTGCTCCGCCCAGCATAATATTTCTTATAACGCCGCGCGAGGGGTGCTTCTACGCATGCGCGGAACGTTAAGAACATACTCCCTACTGCGCATTTGCGGGTGAGTCGGTCACTCGCAATTTATAGGTTTGATTCTATCATGGAATCTGGGCACCCAGATTCCGTTATAGAACAGCCACTAACCCTGCATTATCAGGATGCCCACTTATTGAATTTCCACCATAAAGAGCAATTCTATAATCTAGGAGTGTACACTACATTATAATATTTGCCATTTCTATCCCACATTAGTCGTAAAGTTCTATGTGCCTTACAACTATAAATTGGAACTAGGTAAAACACAAGAAAGTTTAAAGAAAGTAAAAAAAAAAAACAGTGTCACATTGTTAATCCAAAAATTTCCAGAATAAAAAAATATGTTAACGGTTTACAAAACAGTCCCTAAGATCCCAAAAACCTGATTTCTAGCAGTGGGAGTATTCCACCATTGTGATGCCAAATAAGGAAAGCTGGCTGAATGTATAAATAATATCCCTACAGCTGAGAAAAGAGAGTTAAGTAATTCCTAGACTGAGAATCAATATTCCTATCTGACAACTGGATAGGCCCTTGCATATAACCAAGTGCAATTCCATATATTATTTGAAAGATAAACGAGCACAGCTTAAAAAAATGATCGAGCCTCAACAGGTAGCCAATGCAACCTCACCAGTAACAGAGATACCCTTTCAAACTTCAGGCGGGAGACAATGTTGTGCACTGTCTGTTTAGTCAGCAATGATTTTTTTACAGCCAATATATACAATATTACAATAATCTAAGCTGGTAAGTACCAAAGATTGTACCAGTAGATGACAGACAGCGTAAATGTTTAGAATACTAGCACTTATGAGCATATATGTGGGCATTCTCATGTAACTGCTATCAGGGTACTTACACACTATTATGAATACCTGCTTAACTTACAGAGCATGTAATTTACAAGTGGGTTTCTTATGTCTTATTTTTTTCAAAGTCACACTTTGCCTTCCTTATCAGCGCTTTGCATTTGACTTGCCATTCCTTATGCTATTTCTTATTATTTTCAGTCGGATCCTTCTTCCATTTTCTGAAGGATTTTTTTTTAGCTCTAATAGCTTCCTCTTCACCTCACTTTTTAACCATGCCGGCTGTCGTTTGGTCTTCCCTCCTCCTTTTTTAATACACTGAATATATTTGGCCTGGGCTTCCAAGATGGTATTTTTGAACAGCATCCGCGTCTGATGTAAAGTTTTGACCTTCACAGCTGCTTCTCTACATTTTTTTCACCATTCTTCTCATTTTATCATAGTCTCCTTTTTGAAAGTTAAATGCTAATGTATTGGATTTCCTGTGTGTGCTTACTCCAAAGCTGATATCAAATCTGATTATATTATGATCACTGTTAGCAAGCGGCCCCAGCACCATTACCTCCTGCACCAGATCATGCAATCCACTAAGGACTAGGGCTAGAATTTTTCCTTCTCTTGTTGACTCCTGTACCAACTGCTCCATAAAACAGTCCTTAATTTTGTCAAGGAATTTTACCTCCCTAGCATGCCCTGATGTTACATTAACCTAGTCAATATTGGGGTAATTGAAATCACCCATTATTATTGTGTTGCCCAGTTTGCTAGCCTGGATAACTTGGCCTGTCTGAAAAAAATGCCCTTTTCAGAACACCTAAATATAAGCACAAGTCTCATAATATGTGGTTTTTCTTTATCCAGACTGAAAAGGCTGTTTCCTGAGAGGAGGGATATGTTTAGGTCAGGACAGTAAAATATGAATGTATTATTTTTATTTTATTATTACATTTGTACCCCGCATTTTCCCACTCAAAGCAGGTTCAATGCGGCTTACATAGTAGTTGGAATTACAAAGTATTGATGAAGATAACTAAGTTGGGTGTTATTGGAGTAATACAATCGGAGTAATAAAAGAGATAAGAATGTAGAGATGCAAGGATGAGGGAGTGATAGAGGGTGAACACGGGTAGGTGAGCAATTGGAGGGGTAGATGAGGTGGAAGGGGATGTGCTAGAGTGAAGGGAGTAGGAGAGGTGAGAGCAAGGGTAGGTTAGCATTAGGGGAGGGGTCGGTGAGGCGACAGGGGATAGAGCGAGGGATAGGCAGGGGAGATGTGGCGGGAGATGTAGTTTGGGTCATTGTCGATGTCTCCTGGATAGGTGATGAATAGATAGGTACATAGGGATTAGTCTGGGCCATTTGGGTAGGCTTGCCTGAACAGGTGGGTTTTGAGTCATTTCCGGAAGGGCAGATGGTCATTGAGTGATCGGATTGGTCTGGGGACGGCATTCCAGTGTTGGCTGCCCAGGAAGGAGAAGTTGGATCTGTAGTAGGTTTTGTACTTGAGTCCTTTGCAATTGGGGTAATGTAGGTTGAGGTAAGTTCGTGATGTTGTAGACATGTTCCTGGTGGGGAGGTCAATCAGGTTGAGCATATAGCTTGGCGATTCACCGTGGATAATCTTGTGGATTAGTGTGTGGACTTTGAAACTGATTTGTTCTTTGATAGGGAGCCAGTGGAGTTTTTTTCGAAGAGGTGTTGCACTTTCAAATCGTGGTTTGCCAAAAATGAGTCTGGCTGCTGTATTTTGGGCAGTCTGAATTTTTTTCAGAATATGGTTCTTGCAGCCTAAGAATATACTGTTACAGTAGTCAGCGTGGGTAAGTCCTGTGGATTGCACCAGGTTCTGGAATGTTTTCAGTGGGAGATATGGTTTTATGCGTTTCAGTATCCACATCATGTTGAACATTTTCTTTGTAGTGGATTTTGCGTGATCTTCGAGTGAGAGATGGTTATCTAATGTCACTCCAAGGATTTTAAAGTTGTTGGATATGGGGATTGTGGTGCCAGAGATGTTGAGGTTTGTAGGGAGGGGCGCGGAGTACTGGGATGAGAGGATTAGGCATTGCGTTTTTTCTTTGTTCGTTTTCATCATAAAGGCGTTGGCCCAGGCGGTTAGGATGTGCATGCCCAAGGATATTTTGTCGGAAATTTCAGTTAGATTGGATTTGAAGGGAATAAATATGGTGACATCATCAGCATATATGAAAGGGTTAAGACCGTGTCTGAATAGAGCTTTTGCTAGTGGGATCATCATGAGATTGAAAAGGATCGGGGAAAGAGAGGAACCTTGAGGTACGCCGCAGTCTGGAGACCATGGGGATGAGGTAGTTGAGGTTGATTTCACTTGGTAAGATCTTGAGGTGATGAAGCCTTTTATCCAATTAATGACGTTTCCGCCGATTCCGAGTTTATCCAGTAGTTTGGTTAGGATAGTGATTTACCATGTCGAATGCACTGGATAAATCGAATTGTAGGAGGAGGATGTTGTTTCCAAATGCGATTTCATGTTTGAATGTTGATATTAGAGTGAGTAGGATGGTTTCTGTACTGTGGGCTGAACGGAAGCCCAATTGTGGTTCATGCAGGATGGAGAATTTTTGTATAAAGTCGTTTAGTTGGGAGGTCACCCTGTTTTCCAACAATTTAATTAGCAAGGGGATGGATGCAACTAGACGATAGTTGGTGACATCACTCGCTGGTTTCTTGGGGTTCTTAGGTATTGGTGTGAGTAGTATATTGCTGTGTTCCATAGAGAATGAGCCTTGTTGTAGCAGGAAGTTTAGGTGGGAGGTAAGTTCTGTGATATAGCATTCTGGGGCATCTTTCATTAGGTAGTTGGGGCATGAGTCGAGATGGCAGTGAGATTGGGAGAGCTTTGTGATTGCTGTAGAAATTTCTTTAGTGGTGAGGGGGGTGAAATTTGTCCATGAGCGGTCAGCTGGGGTTTCATCTATGTACGGGGTCCAATTCGTCAAGGAAGGTATCGAGATTTGCACAATCTTGGGGTATCGTGCTGCAAAGAATGGTGATTTTATCATTGAAGTATTTGGCTAGTTGGTTTGCAGATGGGTAGTTTGAAGGTGTGGATATGATTGGGTTGGTGTTGAGTAGATTTTTTATGAGTTGATACTGTTTTTTTATGTCTGTGCCGCTGGTTGTAATTGTTTGTGTGTAGTAGGATCTTTTAGCTTGTTTAATGGCATTTTTGTACTTTCTGTGTGACTGCTTCCATGCATTGTAGGTGAGGTTGTTTTTAGATTTATTCCATGTTTTTTCTAGTTTCCTGGTTTGTGACTTTAGGCTTTTCAGTAGGTCATTAAACCATGGTGATGGGTTGTGCCTGCGTACAGTTTTAGTATGTAATGGGGCTATTTCGTCCACTATAAGTTTGCATCTGTTGGCCCCATTCTGTTAGGAAGTGATTTGAGTCTGGTTGGGCAGACCAGTTGTTGTTGTAAATTTGTTCCCAGAACCTTTCCTTGTTGATCCGTCCTCTAGTGATGATTTTTGTAAGGTCTTGTGTTTTTGGCTGGCCATTTTTCCGCCAGTGTAAGATTAACGTGGAGGGGTTTAATCGAACGCGAACGCCTATCTCCATGGGCGTCTATGTCCGAAAACGGGTACGTGAAGAGGCGGGACAGACCGTATTTTTAAAAAAATGGACGTTTTTCAGCTGGGCGTTTGTTTTTTTTAGTGATAATGGAAACTAAAAACGCCCAGCTCAAAAACGTCCTAATCCGAGCCATTTGGTCGTGGGAGGGGCCACGATTTGTAGTACACTCGCCCCCCTGACATGCCAGGACACCAACTGGGCACCCTAGAGGTCAGTGCGGTGGACTTCAGACAACGCTCCCACATGCATAGCTCCCTTACCACGGGTGCTGAGCACCCAACCCCCCTCCCCCAAAACCCACTACCCACAAATGTACAACACTACCATAGCTCTTAGGGGTGAAGGGGGCACCTACATGTGGGTACAGTGGGTTTTGCAGGCCTCCCATTTACCAGCACAAGTGTCACAGGTAGGGGGGGATGGGCCTGGGTCCGCATGGCTGAAGTGCACTGCGGTACCCACTAAAAGTGCTCCAGGGACCTGCATACACGCAGGCCTCTAGGACTGGTTGCTGCTATATAACATTGGCACACCAGTTGACACCTGAAGACTAATCTCTCCGAAAACGTCCTTTATTGGAATAAGCACGCTTACTCACAGTTAACTGCAGATCAGAGGTTGTGCCCCACTGGCAACGAGTCTCCCTGGTACTGAGATGAGCAGTAGGTCAGAGCTGGCAGAATGGTGTACAATGCCCTCTTTCAGCCACATTCAAGGTAAGAACTAAGTTCTGTAACGTGGCTAACACGTGAAAGGGATCTAAAATTGTGTTACAAAAATGGCCACTACCTCATGGACTACCGGAAACAAAACAGGGCACACTCTGACCCAGTAAGCAGGGGAAAAGCACCAAGAGAGTAGAGCCTACCAACTACCAACATCGTGAGCATTTGCCACAAGCTACTGGAATCACGGAGCCCAATACCCTACACCCACCACAATGCATTGCTGATGTGACTCTGCGGTGCGCATAACAGAAAAGGTGTCACACTCACCCGAGAGCCACATCAGAACCAGGGAAAGGCTGTCATAGGATAGAACACATTCTGCAGTCATAGAGATGGGTACGGCATTTGAGGCTGACATAGAGGCTGGAAAAAAAGTTTTTAAAGTGGGTTTTTTTTGGTGGGAGGGGGTTACTGATCACTGGGGGAGTCTGGGGAGGTGATCCCCGATTCCCTCCAGTGGTCATCTGGTCAGTTGGGGCACTTTTTTGGGACCTGTTCGTGAAAAAAAAGGGTCCAAAATCGCGGTAAAAACGCCTTTTTTTTCGATTATCAGCTAAAGATGCCCATCTCTCCTCGGCCGATAACCACGCCCCAGTTCCGCCTTCACCACGCCTCCAACACGCCCCCATCAACTTTACCCGTTTCCGTGACGGATTGCAGTTGGAAACGCCCAAAATCAGCTTTCGATTATACCGATTTGGGCGCCCACGGGAGAAAGACGTCCATCTCCCGATTTGGGTCGCAATTTAAGCGTTTTTCTCTTTCGATTATAAACTGGATAGTAACATAGTAGATGACGGCAGAAAAAGACCTGCACGGTCCACCCAGTCTGCCCAAGAAGACAAACTCACGTGTGTCGTTTTTTGTGTATACCTTACCTTGATTTGTACCTGTCTTTTTCAGGGCACAGACCGTATAAGTCTGCCCAGCACTATCCCCACCTCCCAACCACCAGCCCTGCCTCCCACCACCGGCTAAGCTTCTGGGGATCCCTTCCTTCGTTTGAAGGTGATCCGACCAGGGGGTGGCAGACCAGTTGATATTGGATATGTAGCTGTTTTGGTCCGTAGAGAATTTGTAAGAGATGATGTCGAGTGAGTGGCCTTTGCAATGGGTAGGTTGAATGGGAGGGAGGTAGAGATTACAGAGATGGAGAAGATCTTTTCATTCACGGGTGCAGGCAGAGTTGGAATCTTCTAAATGTATGTTTAAGTCTCCAATTAGTAATACATTGGAATTATTGATGCAAGTGTTTGGTACAAATTCCATGAAGGTGGATTGGTTGTTGTTCCAGTTAATGGGAGGTCTGTAAAATAGAATACAAGTTAGATGATCAAACAACGCGAGACTGTGAAGTTTGATTGAAGCAATTTCAAGTTGTGGTGTAATGGTTTCAGAGATGGTTTCAGCAAAGAAATTTGATTTGTAGATGTGCGCTATGCCTCCGCCTCTTTTTTCTTTTCTGGCCCAGTGTAAGATTTTATAGCCAGGGGGACATAGATCGAGAATGATGGGATCGTTTGGATTACGAACCCAAGTTTCTGTGATGAATAAGAGGTCAAGATTGTCTGAACTAATCCAGTCTGTAAGGATTTCAGTTTTGCTGACTGCTGATCTTGCGTTGATGTATCCTACACGGATGGTTAGGTACGGCTCGTCAATCAGGGTTGATGGGTGGATATGAATGAGTTGTCTTGTTATAGATGTTTTAGGTTTAGGTGAGGTTGTTTCTGTTTTAGGCGGAAGTTGTCTGCGTGGAGATTTGTTTCTTAGGTTGTTGTCGGTACATGAGGATGTGGTTAGCTTGATTGTTCTTTTGTAGTGGTGGAGCACTGGAATGGTATTGAATTCAAGGGGGGCGGTGGGTGTTGCGAGGATAATCGTGAGTGTGTAGATGATGATGAGTATTTTTAGGAAGAACATTTTGGTGAGGTGTGTTGGTTGCTTGTGGAGTGTGAGAGTTGTGGTAAACAGGAGGATATTAGCGATGGTAGTTTAGGTGGTGGAGTTATGTAATCGGGAAACAGAGCTAGAAATCGTTTCAGCTTGCAGTACAGTATGTAGTATCAAATGTATACACTATTAGCTTGAAGTACAGTAGTAGTACAGCTTGTAGTTTCAGCCTGTAGTACAGTATGCAGTATCAAATATATACATTATTATCAGATTGGGATTTAGGGCTAGGGACCATGTCAGGAAGTAAACATCAAGCAGTGAGTATATTATAACAGAACATTCATCGGTGCAGTCTAATACTTATATCTTTGATAAATTACTTAAAGTAATTTACCATCATATAAAAGTTTCAAAGTAATTTAGGGTTAGGGCCCATGTCAGGACGTAAACATCAAGTAGTAAATATAGTATAAGAGAATGTAGAATGATATTATCAAATTTGCGTGTGTATATATTTTTCTCTCTCCCCTCCCCCTAAAAAAAGGCAGGTGCAAGGTTCCTGGGTTCTTTCAGCATCAGGTGCAAGCCTAAGGAAAATTTCCAAACAAAAGTTAAAAGTACTTATGTAATATTTTTTGGAGAATTACCTACCATGACCATGGATACAAAACCATCTGCAGACTTTGCACCTAGGCAGGCTACTGAAAATTCCTTCCCTTTATGTTGTGACCGTAAATTGAAATTAGCTTTATGAGCTCTTCAAACCTGTACTCAAAGGCATCCGATATAGTCAACAGAATAGTGCAAATGACATGAAGAATGATTGTAATTTCAAATGATGTTAAGATGATGATGTCCTAGAGTGAATGACCCAGAGGGCTCTTTGCTCATATTCATTTACTGTCCTGGAGCACATTACATGCATTGAAAGTATTTTAAGTTTCCAGCTGGAAAATATGGTGCATATATTTAGGGTTCTTCCTGGAGCTAAACTGATTCAAATCGTGAATTGGATAGCACTACTAGGAGCTTTAATAAAACAATATAAACCTCACAAGTTTAAGTACATAAATGTTGCCATACTGGGACAGACCGAAAGTCCATCAAGCCCAGCATCCTGTTTCCAACAGTGGCCAATCCAGGTTACAGGTACCTAGCAAGACCCCAAAACAGTACGATACATTTTATACTGCTTATCCTAGAAATAACCAGTGGATTTTCCCCAAGTCCATTTTAATAATGGCTTATGGATTTTTCTTTTAGGAAGCTAGCCAAACCTTTTTTAAACCACGCTAAGCTCACTGCTTTTATCACATTCTCTGGCAACGAATTCCAGAGTTTAATTACACTTGGAGTGAAAAATTTCTCCGATTTGTTTTAAATTTACTATATTATAGCTTCATTGCATGTCCCCTAGTATCTTTGGAAAGAGTAAACAAGCGATTCAAGTCTACCTGTTCAACTCCACTCGTTATTTTATAGACCTCTATCATATCTCCTCTCACTCTTCTTTTCTCCAAGGTGAAGAGCCCTAGCCGCTTTAGTCTTATACTAGACTTTGAGCCCGTAAAAACGGGCTATTATAGGAAGGGTGGGTTGAAAGGCCCGCCCCCACCGCCGAGTTCGCCGCTGCCCCTCCCCCTCCGAGTTTGCGCCCCCCCCCCCCCCACGAGCTGTCACCACCCACCTTCCACCCGGCCGGGCCCTCGCTCCGCTATTGAAACAGCGAGGGTCCGGGAACGCAGCACTGAGCTCTGCTGAGCTGCCGACGTCGGCCTTCGTTCTTCTTCTCTGCCTGTCCCGCCCTCGTGTGACGTAACGTCGTCGAGGGCGGGACAGAGGCAGAGAAGAAGAAGGAAGGGCGATGTCGGCAGCTCAGCAGAGCTCAGTGCTGCGTTCCCGGACCCTCGCTGTTTCAATAGTGGAGTGAGGGCCCGACCGGGTAGAAGGTGGGTGGCGGCGGCGACTCGGGTGGGGGGAGCGTTAGACGGCGGTGTCCCTCCCTCAGCAATGCGCAGTACAGACCCTCTGTGTTCCGCCCCCCGTCATCACGTATTGACGTGGGGGCGGGGCAGAGGTCTCTACTGCGCATTTGCGAGTGAGTACGGTCACTCGCCGTTTATATGTTTGATGGAAGTCGTCCCATTCCCTTTATTATTTCATTGCCCTTTGAAGAGGGGAGATGTAAATAATTGTCACAAATTGAATGCAGTGAAAAACAGGTTCAGGCTTTCTAAAGTAAACTAGGCCTCTAAAATCATAGCATTTCTCAGTCCTGATACTTTACTGAAGAAATGTGACAGCCTACTTAACCTTGGCACAGTTACAAAGTTGGAAAGGGTTGTGTATAGCTGGACATAGACATACTGAGAAACTATAAAATTAATTGGGCCAGGTGAAGAAAAGTTCAATTTAAGGGTAAAGCGAAGTTCGGAGATAGGAGAGCTGAAAACTTGGTCATAATTGGATAAGAGATAAGAAAACTGAGACTTGGTCATGATTGGATTAGAGATAAGCAAACTTGCTAAGGTTGAAACTCGGTCCTAATTGGATGAAAGATAAGAAAAGTTAGAATTTGGGCATAATTGGATATCTGTGCCAATTATGACGAAAGTGCAGGTGGGAAAGTGAAATGTCTATAGGAATCTATGGGACCAAAAAAGTATAAAAGGTCTGCTACCTAAGCAGTGCGGGGGTGAGACGGAGAAGAAGCCAGTGATCTATGAAGACACATGTCATCTGTTGTGAAGTGCTGTTCTACCTGATTGTCTGTACTGCCTTTGGGTAAGATGCTTATGCTAATAAACTATCTTACTATATCTTTTGAATACTGGGTTTCCTCCTAATTACTGAATTTGCTACTGTCTAGACCCCTGATGGCGAACCTATGACACGTGTGTCAGTACTGACACGCGTAGCCATTTTCGATGACACGCGGCCGCATGTGGCCGCATAAAGAGAAGCAGCAGCGTTCCTTGCTGACACCCGGGCGGATCGCCGATGCGCCCCCCTCAAGGTGCAGCGCGACCCCCCCCCCCCCGGCGAAATCACACCCCCCCCGGTGCATGTTTACCCGTGTGCGCTCCTATTGGCTCCCTCCGAGTCCTCCGCTCGTTCCCTCCCTGCTGCTCCCTCTGCCCCGGCTCCTGCACGGCCGTTTGACCTCACTTCCGGCCGGCGGAGCAGAGAGCAGCGGAATGCCGTGGGGGACGCATCTCTGAGGGCCCTGTGATCGCCATTACCAGCAACCACATAACCACAGCAACCATCATCCAATCTACTGTTCTGGGGTGTCGTGGATTTCTAATTGACCATCATTACTGAGATAGGTGAGGGGGAGGCTGGGAGAGGCGAGGGCATGTGCTATGGGTGCCGTTTCCCGCCATTAGAAATAGCGGCAGCCATCTTAATTTACATAAGGTGGTCAGTTAGGCTAGTTAACCCCTAATTGCCTGCAGGGCTAACAGGCTATCTATAATTCTATCTTCTGTCACTGCCCCCCTGATGGAGAACCCAAAAAATAAAAAACCAAGGTTAAGTAAAGGAAGTGGTAGTAGCAGTAGCCGACCCTTTCAAGAGACATGGACCGAGATGTATGGCATTATAGAAAAAAATGGCAGATCATTTTGCGTTCTATGTACTGAAACGGTAGTAAGCAGAACGTGGAATATAAATAGACATTTTGAAACTAATCATTCCCAGCTCTTGAAAAAAAGTGAGGATGAAAGGAAGGAATACATTTCCAGGCAGCTACACTTTTATAAGAGCCAATCTAATTCCATCCTTACATTTGTAAAAGGTTCTACAAATTTAACATCTGCAAGTTTGAGCATTGCTCACTCCATAGCTCAGCATGGAAAAGCACTCAGTGAGGGAGGATTTATTAAAGAAACTCTCCTAAGAGGTGCACCAGTTCTATTTCACGATATGCAGAATAAAGATGCAATTATTAAGAGAATATCTGAGTTACCAGGAAATTTGGAGTGCCTGGATCCGATTACCAGACACTTTTAGCACCCTGAAAAATATAGCAATGGCTTTACTCACAATTTTTCCCTCTACGTACTTTTGTGAAACCTTATTCTCAGCGTTAAATAATATCAAAACCAACAAAAGAAACAGATTGAAAGATGACGTTAGTAGCGCTTGCTTGGGCTTGAAGTGTACAAAATACCAACCTTCAATTGAAGATTTAGCCAATGAAATTCAGCAACAAAAAAGTCACTAATAGGCAGATTAGTTAAAGAATTCCCCCTCCCCCTCACTTATCTTAGTTCACGGCACCCCACACAAGTTAAATAATATCAAGACCAACAAAAGAATCCAACTGACAGATGAACAAAGAAGTCACTAAGCAGGTAAGTTAAATAATTAGGTTTTGGTTTATTAAATACAGTTATATATTACAATTATACATTTTTGTTATTTAAACTATAAATATCGCGAAATTATGGTTTTTTTCTCGAAGTGACACACCACCCGAGTTATGCTCGGTTTTTTGGTGAATTTTGACACACCAAGCTCAAAAGGTTGCCCATCACTGGTCTAGACTGTAAATCTTAGCAGGAGGAAATCCAGAAAGAAAACATTGCGAGGCTGGTACTAAGAACGGCTAAGGGGGAGCCCTTGACACAGCCTTTTAGGGCAAAACATGCATGTCGGGCATTGTTGAACCCCTGGTCTGACCGTTCAGTGCAAGTTAAGTATTGCTTATAAGTAACTTAGAGATTAAAAAGTAAAATGAACAGTTAAATAAGTAAATGAAGAAACAGTTTAATAAAATATTATCGCCAGTGAGGATTCGGGTGCTATTGAATGTCCAATAAAAGAGTGAAGTTGGTCATGTGCACTGCTGAGGCGATAAAAAACATAAAAAAACATATGAATGATTTCTATATGATATGGTTAAGGTGGAGGTTAAAACTATATATGAGCCTTGATAGGGGAGTAGACTGTAAATCTGTCATGAGCAGATACAAGGTTAGAATAATTAAGTATTTAGAGGGGATATGAAGTTCTTTCCAGGTTAGTAGAAAGCCCATGCCGCTGCTGCCCAAACAGAAGAGGCAGATCCAATAGATAAACACCTTCTCTGTACCTTTTCTAATTCCACTATAAATTTGGAACTTTGTAAGTCTAAGAGCTTTGAAATGCGGTGACCAGAACTGCACACAGTATTCGAGGTGTGGTCGCACCAAGGAGCGATTAAAAAAAAAGCATTATAACATTATTCCATTCCTTTCCTAATAATAAAGTTCATATTTATTTATTTGTAGCATTTGTATCCCACATTTTCCCACCAATTTGCAGGCTCAATGTGGCTTACATTTGCCGTAATGGTGATTGCCATTTCCGGGTAGCAGAGTTACAAATGGTAGCAAACATGGAGCATAACCAGTGCTTTTCTTGTAGAAAAAAAGGTGCCGGTACTCATTATGGGCGGGGTCACCACATATGGCTCCACCCCTATGTTAGCCACACCCACATTAACCACACCCCCTATACCAGCCATGGCGCATATAAACAGACATCATTGAAAATATTACAGTACTATAGGAGAAAAAAATAACGTGATTTGCTAAGTAGTAGTAGTAGTATACCCAGTGCAAAATAAGACAGCCAATGTAAATTCTCAAATTGGCCATATTACAAACACTAAAATGAAAATAAAATGATTTTTTTTCTACCTTTGTTGTCTGGTGACTGTTTTTCTTTCCATATTGGTCCCAGTCTGTGATTCTCCTTTCCTTTGTTTTCGCTTAACTCTTCTGTGCCATTTGTCATTTTTGTCTCCTTTTTCTTTGCTTTCTTCAATATTTTTCAGGCTCTCTCTCTGTCCAGATTTAATTCATTCTTACTATCCATTCTTTAATTTCCTTCATCTACCTGTGGCTTTTCATCTTTTCCTCACCCTTGTTCTCCCCATGCCCCTTCCTCTTATTCTCCAGTCTTTCTCTATTCCCCTTTTCCATCCAGCAGCTCTGCTTTCTCTCCCCATCCTTCCAGTGTCTCCCCTATTTCTTTCTGCATTCTTCCATCCAGCGTCTTCCCTCTTTCTTTCTTTCTGCATTCTTCCATCCAGCGTCTTCCCTCTTTCTCCCTATCCTTCCGTTTTCCCTCTCTCTCTCCATCCTTCCATCTGTTTTCCCTCTCTTTCCTCATCCTTCCATCTGTTTTTCCCTCTCTCCCCAATCCTTCCATCTGTGTTTTTCCCTCTCTCTCCCCATCCTTCCATCTGTTTTTCCCCTCTCCCCAATCCTTCCATCTGTTTTTCCCTCTTTCTCTCACTCCCCAATCCTTCCCTCTGTTGTTTTCCCTCTTTCTCTCTCTCCCCAGTCCTTCCCTTTGTTGTTTTCCCTCTTTCTCTCTCTCCCCAATCCTTCCATCTGTTTTTCTCCTCTCTCCCCAATCCTTCCATCTGTTTTTCCCTCTCTCTCCCCATCCTTCCATCTGTTTTTCCCTCTGTTTTTCTCCTCTCTCCCCAATCCTTCCATCTGTTTTTCCCTCTCTCTCCCCATCCTTCCATCTGTTTTCCCTCTCTCTCCCCAATCCTTCCCTCTGTTGTTTTCCCTCTCTCTCTTTCTCTCTCTCCCCCAATCCTTCCCTCTGTTGTTTTCCCTCTCTCTTTCTCTCTCTCCCCAATCCTTCCCTCTGTTGTTTTCCCTCTCTCTCTCTCTCCCCAATCCTTCCCTCTTTCTCCCCAATGCTTCCCTCTGTTGTTTTCCCTCTTTCTCTTTCTCCCCAATGCTTCCCTCTGTTGTTTTCCCTCTTTCTCTTTCTCCCCAATCCTTCCATCTGTTTTTCCCTCTTTCTCTCACTCCCCAATCCTTCCCTCTGTTGTTTTCCCTCTTTCTCTCTCTCCCCAGTCCTTCCCTTTGTTGTTTTCCCTCTTTCTCTCTCTCCCCATCCTTCCATCTGTTTTTCCCTCTCTCTCCCCATCCTTCCATCTGTTTTCCCCTCTCTCCCCAATCCTTCCCTCTGTTGGTTTCCCTCTCCCTGCCACGTTTCCCGCGGCACCAGCCCCCAGCGGCCGCTACACAAAGAAAAAGATTTAAAAAAAACTTCAAACCTGGCTGAAACGCAGCACCCTGGCACTGTAGACAGCCATTAGGCATTGGCTGTTGCCCCGCAGCCGCTCCTCCTCTTGCCTCTACGTCACTGCCCCTGGAGGAAGACCCCGGAGGAGCGCAGTGACGTAAGGCAAGAGGAGGAGCGGCTGCGGGGCAACAGCCAATGCCTAATGGCTGTCTACAGTGCCAGGGTGCTGCGTTTCAGCCAGGTTTGAAGTTTTTGTTTAATCTTTTTCTTTGTGTAGCGGCCGCTGCTGCTCAACAGGAGAAGCAGCAGCGGCCGGAAATGGGGGCTGGCACTGCGTCCGTCACGGGGCGGGGGGAGCAAAAAAAAAAAAAGGTGCCGGTACGCCGTACCGTTGCGTACCGGCACAAAAAAAGCACTGAGCATAACATATATGGAATAGATCACGGTATATATATATATAACATGTGCATACATACATGGTAAAGAAGAGAAAAATTGTGGTAGTGCATGAAGGCTCCTGAGTAGTAGATTGGTTAGTAACATGCAGGTCGTCGACTAAATAGAGTCCCTATTCCGCATAAGGTTTAAGTGAATTGCTTAATCATTAATATCATAGAGGTTAATCAGTCATGTGTTAAGAGTTCGGTTTTGTGTAGATCGTGTATAGTTTCGTTATGATACGCGCATAAACTTGAATGCAATCAAAAGCCTATTGCAAACTGCGGCTCTGAATGAGACGGGCGCTGTCTCTCTCCTTTAGCATTTCCAAAGCTAAATCCTGCACCCTTCCTCCAGGCAGCTCCTGGCTAACCCCAACACAAGGACGTCAGTGAGGTCAAAGCCGGCCCGATATATCAATGTTTCCAAACGCGATGAAGCAAAAACATACAATAACCAACAACCCCAGCCCGCAGTACAACATCTCTCCCCCCCTCCCCCTCCTGTCCTAAACTCGTCTTTCCCGCTAAAGATAGCCAGCGGCAGCACGTGACACAAGATACCTGCAGCGACCAACCCCCGGAGCCGTCTCTCTGCCGCGTCCCACCCTAATCTGACGCTATTCCTGTTTCCGGGCGGGACGGACGCGGAAGAGAGAAACAAACAGGGAAGACCCTAAATTTAGTCGCAGGTAGTTTGGGTGACGGGCTGTTTTTTAGTGGAAAAGACAAGGTGGGACGAGGGACAGATGCCTGACCGGGGGAGGGCGTGGCGCACGGACTTGCGGACACTTGCACCTTCTTGTTGCATGCGTGTGAAGAGGAGCTGTGGACGTGCGAGGGCAACCTAATACGCCTGACTTTGGTATTTTTGCAGTGTTTGAGGGTGTGGTAATTGCTGTAATCTGGGTAGTCAGCTTATATGGATGTGGGAAGGTTATGGCAGCACCATTTTCTCTAGGCTCTTCTGGTCGACTTGTTTTCATGCTTCTGAACTTGTGTGATATTGTTTTGGTTTCCTATGGTGCTGTATTCTCTTTACCTATTTTGTGAAAAGAAAAGGTTTGTGCAAAATGTGAAACTATGGAGAAAAATTTAACCTGTTTTGTGTAATGTTTTGGCTGTTCACTTTTTACTTTAGGAAACAAAAACAACCATGGCAGACTGGAAGTCTTTTAACCCAGATGAGGATGAAGAAGAGGAGGAGGAAGAAGGGGCTGAAACTGGAGGTATAACTAGGACAGAGGGGTGTGATCTTGGGTAGAGGACGGAAAGGTACCTTAAACAATTTGAGTGATTTAACAAAGTTTGATCACATTGTCTTTGTATGTTATCTCATATTGTAGGGATGTAGCTTATGGTGGCCCCATATGGCTCAGCCCAGCATAGTAATAGAAATGTAGGTGGTGGAGGGCTATAGGAAAGTTTTAAAGGAATACTTGGAGTTTAATATTGAATCAGGGCCTTCACTCAACACGGTGTAGGATGCCATGAAGGTGGTGACCAGAGGTTATTTTTTGCAATAACTAGTAAGCGCTCGCGTAAAGCTCAGGTAGCGAGATGTATGGAGAGAATTCACGTCTTGGAGGAGCAGCATAAGGCTAATCTCAGATTTTGCATGAGCTGCGCGAGCAGAGATTACAGTTAGATTCCATCTATTTGGATCAACTTAGTCATATGCAAGCGAAATATCAGGTCGGTTCGTATGAATTTGCCAACAAAGCGGGTCGACTCCTTGTAGTGCGATTATGTAGGCAAAAAGTAGAGCGTATGGTTACTCAGGTAAAGGGGGTGCGTTGCGTACTTCCGAGCTTATCCATTGGCCTTTTGGGGACTTTTATCAAGCCTTGTATGCACAGGAGATTAATCCTTCTTTGGAGACAATAGAAGAGTATTTGGCAGACAGCGATCTCTCTACCTTGACATGTCAGCAGCAGGCCCTGTTGGACAAACCGGTTACCCCATTAGAGATACAGGAAGTCGTTCATAGTCTCCCTTCTTATAAGTCTCCGGGGTTAGATGGGTTTCCTAACGAGTTTTATAAGAAATTTGCCATGGAGCTGCCACCGCTCCTTGCGGATGTATTCAACCAGGTGGGTGCAGGGGAGTCTTTGCCACTGTCTATGAGGGATATGTGGATAGCGGTGCTGCCCAAACCAGATAAGGATCACACGGAATGTGGCTCATATCAGCCTGTTTCGGTTTTGAGTGCAGATGTTAAAATACTAGCAAAGTCTTGGCGAATCCTTTGGCCCCGCTGCTCAGGGTACTTATACACCCTGATCAGGTGGGATTTGTGTCATATAGAAAGGCAATGGATAATATCATACGGGTGTTGGACCTCATGCATTTGGCTAAAAGGGCCCAGGGGCCTCTGTGTCTCCTTGGATTGGATGCGGAAAAAGCCTTCGACAGAGTTCATTGGCCCTTTATGTACAAGGTCCTGGAGGCTTTTGGGTTTGGGGTACAGTTCCGGGTATGAATACAAGCATTTTATGACTCCCCTAGAGCGTGTGTGAGGGTCAGTGGGAGTAACTCGGAGATGTTTGCTTTGTATAGAGGAACTCGCCAGGGATGTCCTTTGTCTCCTTTTATTATTTGCTATGGTGATGGAGCCTTTTGCCTCTAGGGTGCGAATGAATCCAATCATCTCGGGAGTTAATATTGCGGGCAGGGCGCAAAACTGTCTCTTTTCGCTGATGATGTTTTGTTGTTTGTAACCCGGCCCTTGACCACGTTTCCTTGCCTTCTAAATGTTGTAGAGGAGTATGCGGCAGTATCCGGGTTCAAAGTGAATATGACAAAGTCGGAGGCATTAAACGTCGCTCTTCCTGTGGAATTAGAGGATTCTTTGAAGTCTTCTTTCCCATTTCGCTGGGCTAAAAAGGGAATTCGTTATTTGGGGGTGAATGTGACCTCAAATCTTTCTGAGCTTTTCTCAGCTAACTGTAAGGGTTTGGCTAGAGTTATTGCAACAGATCTGGGGAAGTGGGGGGACATGGCTGTTTCTTGGTTTGGTAGGATAGCCATTGTTAAGATGAATGTTTTGCCGCGTCTGCTATACTTCTTCCAAGTCCTTCCTGTGATGATGCCCAGGCGATTTATTGCCGCTCTACAGGATCGCATTGTGCTTTTCGTCTGGGCAGGGAAGCGCCCGCAGTTGTCGCGTTCTCTTCTTTATCAAGAGGGAAGGGAGGGATGGGAGTCCCTAACCTTATATGGTATTATAGAGCAGCGCAAGGGAAGGCAGCTGTTGAATGGTATCAGGACTATCCAGATAGGCAATGGGTGCATCTGGAGCAGCATTCATTGGGCCAGAGGCCGTTGGGGGCGCTTATGTGGCTTCCAAGGTTGCATAGATCGCTGGGGGAGGGATTGTGCTCATCCATATCTGTTACACTTCACTACGGGGATAGCCTTTTTCCAAATAAAAGATGTCCTATCCCGTTTGTCGCCTATAGCGTTTAATCCTTTGTTTTTGCCTGGTGACACAAGAGGAGTATTCACGAGATGGTATGGGGAGGGCTTGCGAACTTGGGGTCAAATGTTCGAGGCGGATGTGTTGTTGTCCTTTTCTGCCTTGACAAAGAGGTACCCAGTGGTGGGGAAGGATGAATTCGCGTATCGCCAGCTGTCTCATTTTCTCAGGACGGCGGCAATAAATGTGGTAATGGGAAGGGAAAAGTTAGGTTTGGAAGAGATCTGTGAAAAGCGCACTTCATCTAGAGGTCTGATTGGCTGTTTATATAAATGTAGTAGCGCACAGGCTCCACTTTATACACTTCACAGGTTGGCAGAGGGAGCTGGGTATGGCCTTGGGAGATGCAGGATGGGAGAGGATAGAGCGGGCGGTGGCGAAGGTGTCATCTCATGTACCCTTTAAAGAGAATGCAGCGAAAGTGCTGTATAGATGGTACCTTACTCCTTAACGCCTCCAGCGTATATATCCAGACTCCTCAGGCTTGTGTTGGAGGCGGTGTGGTAATAGGGGAACAATGGGGCATGTGTGGTGGCATTGTGTAAAAGTCAGAGCGTTCTGGAAATCAATACATAGTAGGCTGCAGCGCTGGCTGGGGTGCACAGTTAATTGGGCCCCCGAGATCTTTCTCTTTTCTATAAAGGCAGGGGGGTCTAACACCTGCTCATCAGGCACTGTTGAGGCATGCACTGTGTGCAGCAAGGGTGGTCATAGCCTGTTACTGGAAACGGGCTGTGGTTCCTCCATAGAGATAGCTCTATAAATTGATGTATGTCTGTGAAATTGAGAGACTCTTAGCAGAGCGCAGACAACAGCAGAGTAAATGGTATTCTGTTTGGAAGTCTTTTCTTCTAAGTGCTCAGAGTGTGTAGTGAGAGTTGTGACAGTGGTGAATGGAAGGATGTGTTAAGTGACCTCCCTAGGGTATGGCTGGGGGGAGGGATGGGGGGAGATGGGTGGGTGTTGAGGGGGGGGGGAAGTATTTTCCAGTTAAAAACTTTAAAAAAAAAATTATGAAGTTCCTTATGTTTCTTAGCGGGACATTGAAATGTGGAAAAGAGGTGCCTAAGTTGCATGTAAATGCCTGTTTCAATTCAGCAATTATGTATTATACGTACTGCTACATGAGCTTTCTGTTATGTTTTAATGGATAATAAAGACTTCATGAAATAAAAAATAAAAAAAGAAAGGAGAGGGATGGAAGGAAGGAAGGAAATGTTGAAGAGAGCTGAGAAGGAAGAGGAAAAAAAAAGATGGTGAGATGATGAATACAGAGGGTGGACAATGTGTTCCTGCAGTGTACAGTGGTTTCAGATGGAGAAACAGATTAGGAAGGGAGAGTACCAAGAAGAGAAAGTGTACTGGATCCATAAGTAGTAACTGGGAGAAAAATAAATGTAAAGAAAAAAAAAGATATAGCAGAATTAGAAAAGGTTCAAAGAAGAGTGACCAAAATTATAAAGGGGATGGAACTCCTCTCATATAATAGGCTAAAGAGGTTAGGGCTCTTCATCTTGGAAAAGAGACAGCTGAGGGAAGATATGATTGAGGTCTACACCACTCAGGATTTTGTAGAACGAGTAGAAGTGAATCAATTTTTTACTCTTTCAAAAACCGAGGACACTCAATGAAGTTATATGGAAATACTTTTAAAACAAATAGGAGGAACTATTTTTTCACTCAAAGAATAGTTAAGCTCTGGAACTCGCTGCCAGAGGATGTAGTAACAGCAGTTAGCATTTCTGGGTTTAAAACGGGTTTGGACAAGTTCCTGAAGGAAAAGCCTCGCCTCACCCTATGCTTGGAATAAACTTCCTGAGCCCTTGCGCCAAGCCCCCTCCCTACCCATCTTCAAATCCTTGCTCAAAGCACACCTCTTCAGTGTTGCCTTCGGCACAGGGCTGTGCCAACACGGTAAGTGAGGTAAGCACGGCAGGAGGGCGCCGTCCTCTGGGGGGGGTGCCCCGCCGCACCATGCTTATCTCGCCCTTCTGCTCCCATGTCCCAACTGCCCGCCCTCTTCTCCCCCCCAACAAGATCCCTTTTAAATTTACCTCCGGCAGCGAAGGCGCAGCATCAGTGAAGGAGGCGGCGTTCCCGACATCTCTACTAGTCTTCCCTTCACTCAGTGTTCCGCCTTCTTCTGATGTCAAGGAAATGATGTCAGAAGAAGGCGGGACATTGAGCGAAGGGAAGACTAGTATAGACGGGAGCGCCACCTCCTTCACTGACGCTGCGCCTTCGCTGCCGGACGGAGGTAAATTTAAAAGGGATCTTGGGGGGGGGAGAAGAGGGCGGGCAGGCAGTTGGGACATGGGAGCGGGAGGGCAGGGGAGAGAGGAGCGTGGATGGGAGGGCAGCGATCATTTTCACGGGGGGGAGGGGGTGCGCGGGCCAACTGTTCGTCTGCTGGGGGCGCCAACTGATCTGCAGGGGGGCGCCACAGACCCTTGGCACGGCCCTGCTTCGGCACCTAACCTTTATACCTATTCAGGAAATCTAGACTGCCCCTATTTGACTGACTGTACATTTGTCCTTTAGATTGTAAGCTCCTTGAACAAGGACTGTCCTTCTATGTTAAACTGTACAGCGCTGCGTAACCCTAGTAGCGCTTTAGAAATGTTTAGTAGTAGTTGTAGTACTTATTGAGACAGCTATGGAGAAGCCACTGCTTGCCCTGGAATTGGTAGCGTGGAATGTTACTCTATATGGGTTTCTGCCAGATACTTGTGACCTGGATTGGCCGCTATTGGAAACAGGATACTGGGCTAGATGGACCATTGATTTGATCCAGTATGGTTATTCTTATGTTTTAGGCTATTGCTCCTTGAGTCGCAGTTTGGCTTGGGACCCCATGGGATGGGGGCCCAGGGCAGTTTCCCAGGTTGCGCCATTGTAATGCCAACCATGCTTGAAATCTTTTTTTTAAATCACTACACACTCATTTTGTTTTGATTTCATTTTATTAATATTTGCTCATCTTCTACAATACTAGGCAGATCATAATCAGCTATTCACAAATATAATTAATACATCTAAAATGTAACTAAATAGTTATATATATATATATATATATAGTATATTTTTTTGTTACATTTGTACCCCGCGCTTTCCCACTCATGGCAGGCTCAATGCGGCTTACATGGGGCAGTGGAGTGTTAAGTGACTTGCCCAGAGTCACAAGGAGCTGCCTGTGCCTGAAGTGGGAATCGAACTCAGTTCCCCAGGACCAAAGTCCACCACCCTAACCACTAGACCACTCCTCCACTCCTATTTTAGCTTCTGATTGTTTTGTCTCGCATCACATCACTCAAACAATATAAATTCACAAAATGATATGGCAAGACCGAAAATATAAAGTTCTCTGCTTATGAAACCTCGTATAATCTTCTACACAAAGCTCAAGATAAAGAGAATTCCTAATCCTGGGAACTACTTCAATAGAGAGAGCATGTGATCTTGTCATTTCTATAGCAAAGAAACAAATAATTGACAAGATCACATGCTTTTTTAGGATTTGGAACAACCAGCAACTCTTGTTGGCTGGAATACAAGGATTGTGTTTCTGATGTCTAGAGTCCAAGTTTGACTATGGAAAGAAATGTAACATCCTAAAGGGCAAATGTAGGCATTTGAACTCTGCCAGTCACTGGCAATCAATGTAAACTCACTAAATTAGACATTATATACCTCAAAAATATAAGCTGTTCTCAGCAACCTCAATTGCCAGGCCAGCAGGATGGAGATGCATATGAACGGCTGTCTGGGAGAAAAACTTGAGTTTGAAACTGTAAAAGTTGCTCTTCCCTGCACCCTGGACTCAGCGATGTGTGTCGCCTTCTTTCCTCCCCCCCCCCCCCCCCCCCACCTGAGTTGCAAGGGGGACCTCCTGTCTCTCAAATAGGATTCCCTTTCAAGTTCTTCTCTAAGCTGGTGCTCTAAGGAGAACCCTTGGCCCATGGTGTTGGTAAGAGTCATTAATGTGGCCCACATTGAAAAAAAATAAAGCCTGCCCACCCCTGTCTTAAAACTATGCACAGTCCCAGTCAGAACCTAACTGTTCTTTTCCTAATGTTTAGAAAAACAGCAAAGTTGCTTTGACAGAAAAAAAAACTTACACCTTAAAACGTTTTTTGGCTTAATAAAAGTGTCTAGTCCTTTCATCTCAATACTCTCCACTTCTCCCAACTACTCATAGCACCCCAGACGTTAAACTCTCCATATCTGACAACCTAAAAATACTTGGAGTAACGATTGATAACCATTTATCATTCGAAAACCATGCTACATTCATCACAAAAAAAAAAAGTTTAATATGATGTGGATTTTGAAACAAGTGAAATCATACCTTTCCCTGGACACCTTTCGGAACCTAGTACAATCCACAGTACTCATGC
>NW_021962941.1:0-28391 GCF_901765095.1 Microcaecilia unicolor | reverse complement strand
TGTGAGTGGGTTAGGACTAAGAGGTCAGTAATAGCTTTAAAACTAGAAGTAGAGTAGTAGCTCAACTGTTAATGCACTTGCTTTTCACCTTAGAGACGTGGGTTTGATTCCCACCTCTGCTTCTCAATACATGGTCCACATGTTATATAATTTTTTAACATATTACATAATAAAAAGTATTATAATATATTATAGAAACTCTATAGTACATTAAACTTAACATGTAATATGTAATACACTCCCTATTTTATATAACTAATGTATACTATATATAGTGTATTATCTATTATATGCATATATATACAAATACTATATATGGCATATCATATATTGTATTTTATATCCACATTTTGCATCACATATCATATACTACATGCTGTAATTTCATACATTATATATAATATATTGTTATAGCTTAAATATTACCTGTTCTGTAGCACATATATTACATTATAGTAAGTAGCATATCATATGTTACATATTACATACTTCACATAACACATATATATGTATCCATATGTGTATATATATACATATTATTATACATTACTATATTACATTATGCTATTAAGTATACAACACACATTATACACTGTATATTATAGTAAACATGTTACATGCTACATTATACAATATAATATCTGCTATATAAATATACTCACTATATATATCATCTATTATACTGTATACTGTACATTAAATATAGTACATTATATTATTTGCTATACTATATATGACACATAATACAGTGTAATGTATTATATTTATCATATATTATAGCATACTGTAGTAATGTATGCTTACATTTAACATGTCACCTCTTTATGTGAGTACAATATCCCTATAAGGTTATAAAACATACTATATATATTACACATATAGTATAAGTCATATATGCAAAATATGGACAGTGTATTATATATTAGGCATTAAATATAAGGTACTATAACATTTCTATAATATAACACCTTGTGTTATATAACATTGAGGAGCTGAGGTGGGAATCAAACCCACGTCTCTAGGGTGAAAAGCAAGTGCATTAACAGTTGAGCTACTACTCTACTTCTAGTTTTAAAGCTATTACTGACCTCTTAGTCCTAACCCACTCACAAATAATTAGTTACTCAAGCACTTGATGTATTAAAAGTATATATCAGATACTTAGCAGCTGAAGGGGGAATCAAACCCAGGTCTACAGCATCAAAGGCAATTGTATTAACCGTTGAGCTACTGCTCAAGTTCCAGGGCTAAAGCTATTCCTACCATCCTAGCTCTAACCCACTAACAAACTAAGCTTTATATAACTTCAGTAACAAACAACTACCTCCTCAAACACACAAGAACCTGTAGTGGAACTGAAACCCAGCCCAGCACGACGGATGCTGGGCTAATGGTTAGTGCAGCAGGCTTGGAACAGCCTTGGAAGCTAGCAGCTTGGGTTCAATTCCCACTATGACTCCACATGACCTTGGGTAAGTCACTAAACTCTCCAAATACAACTCTGTACCTGTGTATGATGCTGCATATGTCTAATAGTACTATAGAAATGATGAACAGTATGCATATCTGTCTAACAAATATCACATTCACAGGCCCCTGCTGAAGCTTCCAATGGACAAATTGCCTGGAAACCATAATGGAAAGCTGGACTGGAACCAAAAGGCAAAATTGTCAGGCACATAAACTACTGGACACCTGCTAGAATACAGAGCACACTAAGCAAACCACCCAGGTAAGTGAACACACAACTGCAGCATATGAATTACTAGGATTTGCTAGATAGAGGTATCTACTAGGTTACAGGTGGAATACAGATCACTCCAGTAAATGCAGAGATAAATCAACAAAACTCAAACACTGTACTATTTTTGGAAGGTATAACAATGATAATTGTTTTGAGATTTTCATGTATTAATAATTTCTTGAACTATGTTTCTACTATTAGACCAACAAATACCATTTCTTTACTTTAAAGCTGTTATAGAGAAATGATTGCTCTTTCTTTATTATATTTCATATATGATCTACATTTAATGTTACATCATGTATAATCAAACATATTATAATATTATGTTATATAAACTATAGAGTAGGTTATATTTAATGTGTAACATCAAACATATAAATGGTCAGTGACCATACTCACCTGCAAATGCGCAGTAGAGACTTCCCTCTCTATCCCGCTCCCACGTCAATACATGATGACGGGGGGGGGGGGGGCAGGACAGAGAGGCAAACTGCACAAAGGGGAGGGAGAGTCGCCACTACCGCTCCCCCCACCCAGATTCGCTGCCGCCGCACCTCCCCCCCCCCCCCACCCGGCCCGGGCACTCTCTTCGGTATTGAACTTACATCAAAACGCACCAATCAGATCAGCTGAGCTCCCGTCAGCCTTCCTTCCCTGCCTGTGTCCCGCCCTTGCCGACGATACATCACACGAGGGCAGGACACGGGCAGAGAAGGAAAGCCGACGGGCACTCAGCTGATCTGCGTGCTGCGTTTCACGATGTAAGTTCAATAGCGATGAGAATGCCCGGGCTGGGTGGAGGGGGGGGGCAACAGCAGGAGTGACTCCGGGTGGGGGGAGCAGTAACTGCAAATCCGGGTGGGGGAGTGGTAGCGGTCACCTCGGGGGCAGTGACCTCGGGGGGGGGGGGGGAGGGCTTGTGCATTTACAATATTACATCTATATAAAATGTATTATATTTTATTTCTCTCTCTATATATATATCTAACATAATGCATATTATATATTACATCTTATATTACACATCAAATATATGTTGCATATATATTATATAAAACATATAACCTAGCCCTAACCTCCTAATTTTTTATACCTGCAGCAATATAAGGTTCTGAATTTTATTGAATTTCATGAGGAGCTCACATGGGAATTGAACCCAGGTCTTTCCTGGTCAAAGCTAACTGCACTGATCATTAAGCTATCGTGCCACTTGTAACTCTAAAGCTTTAGGTAACATCCTAGCCCTAACCCCCTCACAAACTAAGCTTTATAAAACTTGAGTAACACACAATTACCTCCTCAACCGCACAAGAACCTGTAGTGGAACTGAAACCCAGCTAAGCACGACAGATGCTGGGCTAATGGTTACTGCGGCAGGCTTGGAACAGCCTTGGAAGCTAACAACTTGGGTTTGATTCCCACTACAGCTCCACATGATTAACCTCAGGTAAGTCACTAAATTCACCAAATATAACTCTGTACCTGTGTATGATGCTGCATATGTCTAATACTACTATAGAAATAATGAACAGTATGCATATCTCTCTCACAAATATCACATTCACAGGCCACTACTGAAGTACAGCTTGCAAAAAGACAAATTGCCTGAAGTGGAACTGGAAACCATAATGGAAAGCTGGATTACAACCAAAAGGCAAAACCACCAAGCACGTAAACTACTGGACAGATCACTCCAGTGAATGCAGAAATAAATCACCAAAACTCAAACACTTGACCATTTTTGGAAGGTATAACAATGATAATTGTTTTCATATTTTCATGCATTAATCATTTCTTCAACTATGTTTGTACTATTAGACCAACACATACCATTTCTTTACTTTAAAGCTGCTATATACATAGTGAAGGAGTGGCCTAGTGGATAGGGTGGTGGACTTTGGTCCTGAGGAACTGAGTTCAATTCCCGGCACAGACAGCTACTTGTAATTCTGGGTAAGTCACTTAACCCTCCACTGCCTGCCGCATTGAGCCTGCCGTGAGTGGGAAAAAATATAGAGACATTACTGCTCTTTCTTTATTATATTTAATATATTACATTATGTATAATCTAATATATTATAATATAATGTTATATAAACTATGTAGGTAGGGTATATTTAATGTGTAACATTTTATATATTCTCTATGTTATATACATAATATAGTGTGTTATATATTGTATATCTTGTATTCTATTTTATATACACATGATACAGTATTCATAGTACATCATATGCTACATGCTGTAATATAGCACATTATATTATATATTATATATAGTATATTGTTACAGGTTAAATATGTGCTCTATATAACATAATGTATTACAATACAGCATGTAACATGATATACTGTATATTAAATACTTCATATAATATACATATTATTATTATATATTACTATATTACATTGTACTATACAATATGTAACATATTAGACATTATATATTACATTATACATTATATTAAAAATATGTCATATTAAATTATATAATACTCTTGACTATATAAACAAATACACTATATATTATATCATACATCATATTGTATACTATGTATTAAATACACTACACTATATTTATCATATTATATATGACATTTGATACAGTCTAATATATTATATGTATTGTATTTTATAATATGACATAACATATTATATATATATATATATATATATACACACTTCACATGTCAACTCTGTACGTGACTACAACATCCCTATACATTGAATATATATTGAATACATAACAAATTACATATGCAAAATAGATCATATATTTGACATGAACCATTTACAATATTACATCTATATATAATGTATTATATTTTATATCTCTCTATTTATCTAATATCATGCATATTATACATTACATCTTATATTACACATCTAATATATGTTGCATATATATTATATAAAACATATATAACCTAGCCCAAACCCCCTAATTTTTTATACCTGGAGCAATATAAGATTCTGAATTTTATTGAAGTTCATGAGGAGCTCATGTGGGAATCGAACCCAGGTCTTTCCAGTCAAAGCCAACTTCACTGATCATTAAGCTACTGCTCCACTTCTAACTCTAAAGCTATCGGTAACATCCTAGCCCTAACCCCCTCACAAACTAAGCTTTATCAAACTTGAGTAACACACAACTACCTCCTCAAACACACAAGAACCTGTAGTGGAACTGAAACCCAGCTAAGCATGACAGATGCTAGGCTAATGGTTACTGCAAAAGGCTTGGAACAGCCTTAGAAACTAGCAGCTTGGGTTTCATTCCCGCTACGGCTCTGCGTGACCTTGGGTAAGTCACTAAATTCTCCAAATACAACTCTGTACCTGTGTATGATGCTGTGTATGTCTAATAGTACTATAGAAATGATTAACAATATGCATATCTCTCACACAAATATCACATTCGCAGGCCGCTACTGGAGTACAGATTACTCCAGCAAGTGCAGAAACAAATCACCAAAACTCAAACACTGGACTAGATGTGGAAGGTATAATGGTGATAATTGTTTTGAGATTTTCATGCGTTAATAAGCTCTTAAACTGTGTTTGTACTATTAGACCGACGGCTACTCTTTCTTGGCTGTAAACCTATTATACAGAAATAATTGCTCTTTCTTTTCAAATAGGAAGTTACCTTTACAGTGTACTTTCAAATGTTGTTGTTCTGGGCTCTAATTAGACTGGTGGTCGGTATACATCACTGCATGCATATTTAATCTGAATGTTTTGAACTGATATTGATTTGATATTACATTTTATTGTATTATTTTTTAGATTTGATCTGTTTTTATCTTATATGATTTGATCATGTTTTTAAATATCTCTCTATATAAAACGCACCTCCAACGTTCTAATGAAGCCTCTCTTAGCAAAGTGAAGGGGGTGAGATCACATTGTGTCTGCCCCGCCCACGCGTCAAACGTGATGACGTCGAGGGCGGATCAATGACACAACCAATCGCATCGCTCAGCAGCGAAGCGTCAGGGAAGGAGGCGGCGCTCTGGACGTCTAGCCTTCCCTTCGCTGTGTTCCGCCTTCTTCTGACGTCAAGGATGACGCCAAAAGAAGGCGGAACACAGCGAAGGGAAACCTAGACGTCCAGAGCGCCGCCTCCTTCCCTGACGCTTCGCTGCCGGAACCGCCACGGAGGTAAATTTTACAAGAAGAAAAAAAAAACGCATGTTGGGGGGACAGAAGAGGGTGGCCAGTAAAGTACAACAATGGGAGCGGGAGGGCAGGGGAGAAACGACAGCATGGATGCCAGGGGGGGGGGGGGGAGAGGGCGGGCCAGGCTGGGACATGGGAGAGAGAGGAGCATGGATGCGAGGGGGGGTCATGGAAGGGAGAGAGGGGGCTTGCTGGAAAAGGATGAATGGAGGCGGCAGGGGACAGAGGAGCATGGATGGGCATGGATTGGGAGGGCAGGGCTCAGGGAGAGAGGGGAATTGCTGGAAAGGGATGAATGGAGGGGACAGATGGGCATGGATGGATATGGATTGCAGGGCAGGCCTCAAGGAGAGAGGGGAATTGCTGGAAAGGGATGAATGGAGGGGACAGATGGCCATGGATGCATATGGATTGCAGGGCAGGCCTCAGGGACAGAGCGGAATTGCTGGATAGGGATGAATGGAGGGGCCAGGTGACAGAGGAGCATGGATTGGACTCGCACTTTCACTCTGACTCTCAAACAGTCACTCTCACATACACTCTCCCAAACATACACACTCCGAGGAAAACCTTGCTAGCGCCCGTTTCATTTGTGTCAGAAACGGGCCTTTTTTACTAGTCTTATTATAATATACAATATGATGTTTATGTTTTATTCGTTACGTATTTTTATTTTGTAGTTTTCGTACCCCTGACGCGGCCTAAGGGCAAAATGTGGCCACGTCAGCTAACTTGTAATAAGCCGCTTCTTCTGTTACCCTCCTGTTCCATTTTCTTTTTTATCTGCTTTTTTTCTTTTGCAATTATAAATTATATTACATATCTAATATATGTTGCGTCTATATTATATAAAACATATACATATTATAAACCGGCCCTCATCCCCTACTATTTTTTACCAGGAGCGATATAAGATAATGTAACTTATTGAAGTTCATGAGATCAAATGGGAATCAAAGCCAGGTCTCTACGGTCAAAGCCGACTGCACTAACCGTTAAGCTACTGCTCCGCTTCTAACTCTAAAGCTATCGGTAACATCCTAGCTCTAACCCGCTGACAAACTAAGCTTTATATAACTTGGGTAACAAACAATTACTTGCTCGACCGCACCAGTAGCATAGCCAGACTGCCAATTTTGGGTGGGCCTGAACCCAAAGTGGGTGGGCACAAAATTTTCTCTGTACCCCCCCCCCCCCCCCCAGCAAAATTTAGTCACACTCATGCATTTGTCACACAGGGTAAAGTGCTGCTTTTCAGTGCATCTGATTTCAGACAATTTACTAATCCTTTTCAGTGAGCTTTCAGAGGCCAAAACCTCCTGCCTCAGGTCAGTATAATGCTGTTACGGTATCCTCTCCTGACCTAAGGAAGGAAGTATTGGTCTCTGAAACTTTATTAACACCATATTACTTTATCCTAAATTAAAAATAAAATTATTTTCTTTACCTTTGTTGTATGGCCATTTACTTTGTCTCATTGTGTCTCTAGATTCTGCTTTCTTTCGTTTAACTCTTCTGCCAGGGTTTCCTGGCCATTTGTCATTTTTCTCTCCTTTTCCTTTGCTTTCTTCAATATTTTTCCACCTCTCTCTGTGTCTAGATTTAATTCATTCTTACTATCCATTCTTTAATTTCCTTCATCTACTTATGGCTTTTCATCTTTTTCTCACCCTTGTTCTCCCCATGCCCCTTCCTCTTATTCTCCAATCTTTCACTACTCCCCCTTTCCATGCAGCAGCTCTCCTCTTTCTCTCCCCATCCTTCCAGTGTCTCCTCTCTCTCCCCATCCTCCAATAGTCTCCCCTCTTTCTTTCTGCATCCTTCCATCCAGTGTCACCTCTTTCTCCCTACCCTTCCATCCAGCGTATTCCCTCTTTCTCTCCCCATCCTTCTACCCATCTACCCTCTCTCCTGATCCTTCCATCTAATGTCTCTCTCCCTCCTTCTAACCAGTGTCTATCTCTCTACCCTTTTCTGTTCAGTGTCCCTTCTCTCTCCACATCCTTCCAGTCTCTCCCCTTTCTCTCTGCATCCTTCCATCCATTGTCTCTCTCCCCACCCATCCGTTTTCCCTGTTTCTCTGCCATCCTTCCATCTGTTTTCCCTCTTTCTCTGCCATCCTTCCATCTTCTTCCATCTCTGTACCTCTATCTTCCTCCATGTTTAGTATCTCCTTTTCTCTGTGTCCCTATATTACTCTGTCCATCTTCTCCCCTCTCTTTGTCCCCAGTGCCAATATATTTCTCCCCTCTCTGACCCTACCCCATCCAGCTTCTCTCCTTCTCACTCACTCCTCTTTCCAGCATCTGGTTTGGTTGCTTGATTTCCTGCCTCCCTCCCTCAAGCTGTAGGTTTAATATTCCCTTTTCCTTCATCTCCTTGGTCTGGTATCTCTGTTTCCCTTCCCTCCCTCCTTGTGCTGTACCAGCAGTTCTCTCCCTTCCCTCCAGTTCTCCTCCCATGTCCAGCAGCTCTCTCCCTTCCATCCAGATCCCCTCCTCCTCTTCCTCCCACATCTAACAGCTCTCTCCCTTCCACCCAGATCCCCTCCTCCTCTTCCTTCAGCAGCTCTCTCCCTTCCATTGTCCCCTCCTTCTCTTCCTCCCATATTCAGTAGCTCTTTCCCTTCCCTCCAGTCCCTTCCTCCTCTTCCTCCCTTGTCCAGCAGCTCTCCAACCCCTTCCTCCTCTCCCTCCCATGTCCAGCAGCTCTCTCCCTTCCATTCAGTCCCCTCCTCCCCTTCCTTCAGCAGCTCTCTCCCTTCCATCATCCCCTCCTCCTCCCATGTCCAGGAGCTCTCCCCCTTTCCTCCAGTCCCTTCTTCCTCTTCCTAGCTTGTCCAGCAGCTCTCCAGCCCCTTCCTCCTCTCCCTCCCATGTCCAGCAGCTCTCTCCCTTCCATTCAGTCCCCTCCTCCCCTTCCTTCAGCAGCTCTCTCCCTTCCATCGTCCCCTCCTTCTCTTCCTCCCATGTCCAGCAGCTCTCTCCCTTCCCTCCAATCCCTTCCTCCTCTTCCTCCCTTGCCCAGCAGCTCTCCAACCCCTTCCTCCTCTCCCTCCCATGTCTAGCAGCTCTCTCCCTTCCCTCCCTCTTCCAGAAGCTCTCCAGCCCCTTCCTCCCACCTCCAGCAGCTCTCTTCCTTCCCAGTTCCCTCTAATCCCCTTCCTCCTACAAGTCTGACTCTGTCTCTGGCAAAAGTATCCCTTCCCCCCCAACCAACCAACCACAAATCCAGCACTTACTCTTCCAGGCCCGCCATCCAAATCCTTCATCGCTTCCGGTAGGCAGCGATCAGCATTACCTGTCAGTGCCTGCCCTGAAATTATGCTTCTCTTCTCCCCAGGCTTCGCCCTGCTCATTTCTTCGCTCGTTGGCAGCGCTACACTGCGCTGCTATTCAAACAGGCAGCTCCGCTCCTCTCTGCCGCGTCCATCCGGCCCTCTGATGCACTTCCTGTTTAGTAGGGCCAGATGGACACGGCAGAGGAGTGGAGCTGCCTGTTTGAATAGCAGCGCAGCGTAGCGCTGCCGACGAGCGAAGAAACGAGCGGGCCGAAGCCTGGGGAGAAGAGAAGCATAATTTCAGGGCAGGCACTGACAGGTAACGCTGATCGCTGCCTCCCGGAAGCCGCGGGAGAAAAGGCAGCGAAAGCGATGAAGGATTTGGATGGGTGGGCCTGGAGGGCAAGTGGGTGGGCCTGGGCCCGTCCAGGCCCACCCGTGGCTATGCCCCTGGACCGCACGAGAACCTGTAGTGGAACTGAAACCCGGCTCGACGCGACAGAGGCTGGTCTAATGGGTTAGTGCGCAGACTTGGGAACTGGCAGCCTGGGTTCCGTTCCCACAACTCCGCGTGACCTTGAGCAAGTCGCTAAACTCTCCAGATACAAAAAAATAGATTGTGAGCCCTGTATCTGTGTATGACACTGTAGACATGATTAACAACAGTAATAGAAAAGATGCATATCTGTATCGCAAATATCACATTCACAGGCCACTGCTGCAGTACAGCTGGCAACAAATTGCCTAAGCTGGACTGGAGTGGATAGCAAGTATGTACGCCACTGACCGAGTAGAGCTTGCGGCAGATGAATCATCACACCTGAAATGCTGGATTGGAGTCAGAAGGCAAAACTGCCAGGTATGTGAGCCAGTAGATCGCAGCTGGAAAACAGACCGCAGCAAGCAAATCACCCACGTAAACACGCAATTGCAACGTATGAATTACAGAAGCTGCTAGGTAGGGGTGTCCGGTAGGCCACAGGTGTAATGTTTAAGATGCTTTTCTTTACCTCGTGTGACTCGTAGAAATGGTATGGTACAATTTCTATAGGTCTTGAGTATTTTGTATTCTCGGTATGCCTAGTACTGAATTTTGGAGGGGGGTGTTAACTATCCTAGGTACACCGCTGGCGGCGCCACAGTTCCCCCCCCCACCCCATAAGGCTGCCCCCAGAGCCCCCCCCACAGTAGTCATCATCGCCACCCCCCCCCCTCTGTCCACCACCAGGCCAGACCCCCCCCCCAATTCAAATCAAGAAGGAAAGGGCAAGTTGGAGAAGAGAAAGGGGGAGAGGGACGTAAAGTGAGGGGAGAGAGGAGGGAAGGAGGTGAAGTGAGGAAAAAGGGAGAGAAGGAATGAATGAGTAACGTGAGGAGACGAGAACAGTAGGGAGAGGGAAAGCAGTTGGAAGCAGGGAGGAGATGTAAGGGAAGAGGGAGATGAAGGCACGGAGAGGAAAGGGTAAGTAGGGAGGAGATGGAGAAAGGGGTAGGAGAGGGAGGGGAGAAGAAAAAAGGAGTGAATAACCAGAGTGAGCTCCGTCAGCGTCACCTAACTACACTGCCTCCCGCTGCCTGAATATTGGAGGGGGGGGGGGACACAGATTTTTTTAATTTTGTTATCTTGCTCCTGTGCAAAACGTATGTATACTTTATTTCCAGAAACAATTCAGAATACAGCGATTTGATCAGAGCGTTAGTGCTAGAGAAGCTTGAACTGATGCAAACGCTCAATTTGAAGATGGTCTTGCATTTTATATATTATATATTGCTGTAGGAATCAAGACCACCATTTAGACAAGCAAACAGGGCACCCCCCCCCTCCTCCAATGGTCCAAGCATCTCTTGCCATCCTCCCAGCTATGAGCCATCTCCTCCTCCCTGGCCCGACCCCCTAACCCTAATCCCCCTTTTACATCAAAGCCCTTGCTCTGCCCTTCAACCTCATTCTAGGAGTCTAATTGAGATTCTGACTTGCTTGCTTTCACAAGCGGCTGAAGCAGGAATCAAACCCAGATCTCGAGGATCAAAGTCAACTTCTGCTATCTCCCCTCCCTTTGCTCTCCCCCTCCCCTCCACCTTTCTCTCCTCACCCCTCTCCTGCTTTCCCTCCACCATCTCCCTCCCTCCCCACTTATCCTTTGCTCTCCTCCCCACCGCAACCCCCACTCTCCACCTCTACATCCTTAATCCTCTAGGTAACTGGGGAAATGGCAGGTTAAGTGACCTACTCTATTTCACAAGCAGCTGAAGCGGGAATCAAACCCAGGTCTCTGGGATCAAAGTCAACTTCTGCTATCTCCCCTCCCTTCGCTCTCACCCTCCCCCTATATCTCCCCTCCCCCCCGCCATCTCTTTTTCTCCCCACCTTTCCACCCCTTGCTCACCCTCCCTTTCCTACACCCCTAATCCTGTAGGTAACAGGGGCAATGCCAGGTTAAGTGACTTACTCTATTTCACAATGAACTGAAGCAGGAATCAAACCTCATCTCTAGGATCAAAGTCAACTTCTCCCTCTATCTCCCCTTGTTCTCCACCTCCTCCACCCTTTCCCCCTCCTCCTTGCTCCCTCTCCCCTCCGCCCCCTTGCTCTCCCCCTTCCCTCATCTTTATACCTTTGCTTCCTCTCCCACCTCCTACTTCCCTGCACGCTCTCCGCTTTCTCTGGCTTTTCAGCTCCAATTTGGGTTATTCGCCCGCTGCGAGCTGTACTCTGCCAGCAGCCCACAGGCTCACCTACCTGGCATCTGTGATAGATGTGCATCTTTGCTACTATTGCTAATCATTTCACATTATATGCAAGTACTTTCTCTGTCCCTACAGGGCTCACAATGTAACTTTTTGCACTTGGACCTATGCCGGATTAAGTGACTTGCCCGAGTGGGAATCAAACGCAGGTTGTCGGTATCAAAGCCTACTGCGCTAACCGCTAAGCAGGCATTCTGGTGACCTGGGTTTGCTTCCCGCTGCAGCTTCTTGTGAGCTTCAGAAAGTCACTTCACCTTCCGTTGCCCCAAGTACAACAACTTAGATTGTGAGTGGGTTAGGATGTAACTAATAGGTTTAGAAGTGGAGCTGTAGTTTATTGGTTAAAGTAGTAGGCTTTGATCCTAGAGGCCTGGGTTTGACTCACATACTGCAACTGCTTGTGAAGTTGAATATCTCTTAACCTGTCATTACCCCAGTTACAAAAAAGGGAGGGAGGGAGGGAGGGAGCGAGATTGCAAGGGCAAGGGACAGCATGGAGGAGTGGAGAGAAAAGAGGCAAGGGAGGGAAATGGGGTAAGAGGAAATAGAGGAAGAGGAAAGGAGGAGAGCAGATAGAAGTACAGGATAGAAGAAGAGGAAAAAGAAGATGGAGGGAGAAAAAAAGGGAGGGATAGAAAAGAAAAAGTGAGGGGAGGAGAGAGGGGGAGGGAAGAGAGAAAAAAAGAGAACAGAGAAAAGGGGGGAGGGGAGTGAAAGGAGGAAGAATCAAGACCACCATTTAGGGGAGGGGGTAAAGAGAAACAGAGAACTTGACCTGACCCCACTTCTCCAGGAGACCCCCCCCCCCATTAGTCCATGCATCTCTTGCCACCCTCCATCGCCTCCTCCCTAACCCCTTTACCCACCAACACCCTCACCCTTCATTCTCTAATTCCCTAACCTCATGTTCTACATCCCTAACCCTCTTTGTACCTGGAGCAATGGCAGGTTGTGACTCACGCTATCCTACAGTGAGACTCAAACCCAGGTCTCTGTGATCTAAGTCTACTTCTCCCTCTCCTGCTCCTTCCTCTCCCTCCCTTCTCCCTCTGCTCCCTCCCTTACCTATACCTTCCCTTCCTTCTCCCTCCCTGCCTGTTCGCTTTCTAATTTCAGTCCAACGTTCCGGCTCCAATTTGTGTTATTCGCGTGCTGTGAGCTGTACTCCGGCGGCGGCCCGTGGGCTCGCTTACCTGGCGTGTGATGGATGTGCGTCTTTGTTACTATTGCTAATCGCTTCTATATGCGGAACTGTATACGTTATATGCGGGTACTTTCTCTGTCCCTCACAATCTAAGCTGTTATACTTTGGGTATTGGAGGATTAAGTGATTTACCCGATAGGAATCAAACCCAGATTTGCGGTATCAAAGCCAGCTATGCTAACCGTTAAGCCGGCATCTCGGTGACCTGGGTTTGAATCCCACTCCAACTTCTTGTGAGCTTTAGAAAGTCACCTACTGCTTAGAGCGGTTGGCTTTGATCCTAGGCACCTGGGTGTGATTCCCACTGCGGCTCCTTCTGAATTGTATTAAGTCTCTTAACCTGCCAATGCTCCGGGTACAAAAAGGAAAGGGAGGATAGGTGGGAGAGGGAAGTGGGGAGGAGGACAGGAAGGATGGCAAGGGCAGGTGAAAGAGAGATTGGAGAAAGAGGGTAAGGGGAGAAGATAAGGTAAACAAAGATGAACGTGGGGGAAGGGAAAGGAGGAGAGAGAGTGAAGGGGGAAGAGATATGAAGGGAGGAAGAGGAGAGGGCTAGAGAAAGGGGGAAGGTAAGGCAGAGAGGAGGAGGAAGAGATGGAAGGGAAAGAGGATAAGAGCAGGGAAAGAAAGGTAAGAGAAGGAGATAGGAAACTGATGGAGGGAGCGAGGCGGCAGAAGAAAATGGGGATGGGACAGAAGAGGGAGTGAGGGGAGGGAGAGAAAGCAGAGAAAGGAAGAGGGTAGGAAAAGAGAGGGAGGGGGATGCGGGGTATAGAGCAGATGGATGAGGGGAAAGGGATTTGAAGAGAGCAAAAGGAGGGGAAAGAAGGAGGAAGGAAGGGGAGAGGGTAGAGAGAAGGGAAAGGGGAGGGAACAGCAAGGGAAGGAGAGAGGAGGGAGGGCAGGGGAGTATAAATAAAAAGGAGGGAAAGGGAAAGAGGGGAGGGGAAAAAGGATAGAGATGGGTACAGACGAGAGAGGAAGGGAGGGACAAAAGAGTCAAAAGGAGGACAGGAAGAGAGAAAAGGAAGAGAATAGGAAGTGAAAGGGGGAGGGAGGGGGGAAGAGGAGAGAGAGAAAGTGTAGGCATTAGGGGAGCAGAGGAAGAGTAACAGGGAGGGAGATGAAGCGGAGAAGGAAGAAGAGAGAGGAGACAGGGAAAGACAAAGGCTGAGGGGAATGGGACAGTGAAGAGGACAGAAAGGAGTAAGGAGGGGAAAAAACTAAACAAAGGAGGGGAAGAAGGGAGATGAGGGGGAGGGAAGCGGTGAGGAGGGAAAGGGAGGAAGGGGTAGGGAGGAGGGAAAATAACAGAGAAGAGGGAGTAGAGGAGGGGATGTAAGGGAAGAGGGGATGAAGGGGTAAAGAGTGAGGGGAAGGGGGAGAGCAAGAAGAAATGGAGGACAGAGGAAGGAGGGGAGTGACAGAAGGGAGAAAAGAGCAGGAAGGATGAAGATGGCGAGGGAGAACAGACAAGGAAAAGAAGGGAGGAGGGAAGGGGTAAAGGAGGGAGGGCGAGAAAGGGTAGGAGGGAAGGAGAAATATGGGGAGGACAGAAAAAGAAGGGAGGAGGGGACGGAGTGAGGGACAGTGAGAAGAGAGAGAAAGGGAAGCAGGAGAAGGGAGAGAAGTGGGAAAGAGGGAGGAGGAAAAGGAAAAAGGAAGGGGGGAGAAGGAAAAGAAGGTAGGGAGAAACAAGAAAAGAGAGAGAGGGACGTGAGGGGAATGAGAGAAAAGGGTAAGGGAGGGATAGAACAGGGAAAGGATGGAGGCGAGAAGAGGAAGACGGTAGGGAGGAAGGCGAGAGAGGGAGGTGTGGAACAGACATAAAAAGGGAAGATAGAGAGGGAGGGCGAGGGAAGGGAAGCAGGCAAAGGAGAGGAAAAGGAAAGGAAGAGATTGGGGGAGGAGAAAAGAGAAGAAAAGAGAAAAGGGTAATGTGGGAAGGGGAGGATAGAAAGGGGGGAATAAGAAGTGGGAGAGGAACAAAAAGGGAAAATAAAAAGGAGAGAGGGGTAAGGGAGAAGGAAAGGGAAGCGGGGAAGATACGGAAAGGGGGCAAACGGAGAGAGGAAGGGGTAAGGGAAGAAGGAAGGAAGAGGGAAAGGAGAGGAAGGGAGATTAGGGGAGGAGAGAGAAAAAACGGTAAGATAGAGGAGGGAAAAGGGGAGGGGGATGAGAGGAACAGAGAGAAAGGAGTTAGTGATTTTAAATGTGAAGATTAGGGTAGAAGAACTTGCAATCGGTTAAAACATAGGTGTAGGGATTTTTCTCAAAATGTGCCTTAAATTTGGTTTTAGCCAAAAATGCCATTACATTTTCACCTGAAATCAAAACTCCCTCCACATTCAACTGGAAGCAGATTGATGGCCGACGCCCCAGGGTCGCTATGAGAAGGAAAATACATTTTGAAAGAAGATCAGCAATGTGAGGGAAAGGGAGGAGGAGGAAATGGCCCTTGGTGGGGAGGATGGAAAGAGATGCCTGGACTGTGGGGTTCCCGGGAGCTGTGGGGCCCAGGGCAACTGCCCTGTTCGCCCCCCTCCCCTAGCGCCAACCTTGATTCTTACAGCGATATATAAAACAGAAAACACCTTCAAATGCAACATTTGCATTAGTATGAGCTTCTCTAACGCTAACGCTCTGGTTGATCGCGTTGCTGTGTCCTGAATATGGAAATGTGAGAAAAATTCTGAATTGTTTCAGAAAATAAAAGATACTTACTTTTTGCCCAGAAGCGATATAATGATGATGATGATTCCGTTCGTCCTTGGACAAAACACAAAATAAAAAAACTTACTGTGATATTTAGCCGGCGGGAGGCGGCGTAGTTTGCCCACTCCGGCGACACTCGTCCCGGCGATTTGGGCCCGGGCTGTTTCCCGTGACCAGCGTTGAATATCCAGGTTTTCTTGGCCAGTTTTTACTTAACCGCTATCTGAATGAGCGCTATCTGAATAAGGTACTAGTGGGTAAAGCTAGGACTGTCATCTAGGCGGCGCGATTTGCCCATTAAACTTGGCCGGCGCTTGAATATTAACAGATAGCTGGCTTTATCCTGCGATATAGCTGTCTAGCTGCTATGCGCTAATCCTAATATTTAGTGTTAGCGCACCTATCGCTACTGTTACTACCTTCACATTCCTCTCTTTTTTCCTCCCTCCCTACCCTCTCATCTTTCCCTCTCTGTTCTCCCTTCCTCCCCCCTTCCCTCTCCTCCCATTTTCCCCTCCGCCCCGTCCCCTTCCCCCTACTGTCTCCCCTTTCTCACTCCCCCTTTTCCCTTTCCCTCTCTTCTCCCTCCCCTCCCTACAGTCTCCCCCTCGTCGGCTCCACCTGAGCACCGCAGTTAAATAAGATAATACAGTAAGTTATTACTTCCTATTAGGGCTGTAACATATCTTAATCTTGTGTTGCTCTCCAAACACACGTTTTGATGATCTGGAAACCCCCTCCCTCCCCTGTCTCTCCTTCCGTTCCCTTATCCCCTTCTATTACTTCTCCCTCCCATCATTCCCCCTCCTCTTACCCTTCCTTCCCCTCCCCCACCTCCCTCTTTTTCACCTCCTCTCCTCTCTTCTGCCTGTATCTCCGCAATCTGCGAGTTCAGTGTTTTATGACTTCTGCAAATATATAAATCCATTCCTAGAAATTTCCCATACAAATGCTGCCTCTCTGTCTCATAACTTAATATTGTTTCATGTGGAATCGTTGCGTAATTATATTCAAAATACTAAGTGCAGCTCCGGGGAATTTAGGAACTATCTAACAGCATATTTCCTTTCCTGGATCAAATTTCTCCCTATGGTCTGGCAACTATCTACATATAGGTTTCTTAATAACTTACACGGCAGTAGGAAAATCCCATAAACGTGTAGGGGGCACATAGAAAGGATTCCTAATTTTCATAAATCTAAAAATCCTAATGTAGCAAAACTTGATAAGGATCATCCTCCGTCCCCCTTTTTCTCTTCTCCCTCTCCTTCCTCTTTCTCCGTATCCCTTCTCCTCCTTCCTTCACCCTTTCCCTCTCCTCTCACCCTTACCTCCCAATCCTTCCCCCTTCTATCCCCTCTCCCTTTCCTCTCCCCTTGCTATCCCTCCCTTGTGTGAGCTGTGCATGTTACCCTACACTAACCTGTGTATTAAGGACAGTTTGCTCAGTAAGCTGTGGAGTCTCAATCGCTGAAGGTTCAATGTTCTTATCCGGTACTATTAAAACGACACGACAACCTTATTTTATAGTATGTGAAAATAACATACGGAATATTACAGTACAGATTTATCAGAAAAATATCAATGTTTTGTAGTTATACACAGTGCGTGTTTAATCTGCATATTATATAATTCTCAGATAAGTGTGGTTCTACTTCATACACTGTGCATCTTATACAGAAAGTATTTATGGACCTCTGCCACATTACTGGAACTAATTCCTTTACCATCTTTCTTAAAAACATGACAATTCCTTGCTTCTTTACTACCTCGTTCGTAGATCTAACAACTACCGCTTCATAGGGTTCTGGGGTAATGCGTGAATGTGGGTAATAATCTTTCCGTTGTGCTAGCTCAGTTGTAGAGAATGACACGGGGTCAGGGATCCGCAATAACCGCAGTGATGGGGACGGAGCCTGTGAGGACAGGGACAAACTTTGTCCCAGTGTCGCTTTCTACTCTGAAGTCTGTTAATTAACTGGACTGTTATTTACGTTTGATTGATGCAGACGACAATATTATTATTTATTTATTTAGGCATTTATATCCCACACTTTCTCGCCCATGGGCAAGCTCAATGCAGCTTACATTAGTTCAAAAGGTTAACAGCGGTATAAAAAGACACATCAATCAAGTAATAAGCAAACAGACACATTAAGGGCAAGGTAGTCGGTGGGGAGAGAAGTGAGAAGGAGGTAAGGAATGCAGTATGGTCACATAACAGTAATAGGTCAGAAAACATTAAGGCAGTGTGGAGCTGCAGTGTAAGCTTTCCTGAATAAAGTGGTCTTCAGGGAGATTCTGAAAGCCTGTAGTTCAGAGGTTGCTTTTACAGAAAAACAAGCGAGCGTGCTGCCCACAGCTATCAAAATTTGCATGCAGGATCCTGTACGTTCTGCTACCGGCACATCTTCTAAGAAGACACTTTCTATTGCAGGAGGGTTCTGTGGAAGCCGGGAGAGCTAGATTGAATTCTGACATTGTTGATGACTTCTTCTTCATCCGCACCTTAAAAAATAACAGTGCTTCATGCGGCATATTTCTCCCCTCTAGGGCATACCGAACAGATTGTATTTTGTACCCCTGGACATTTTAACAGCATGGATTAGGATTCCTCAGGGGAGTAGAAGTCAGCCATTGTTGGGGTTGGAATAGTAGAGGGTGGTGGTGGTGGTGAAAGGGTTTATTATAGTTGTTCATTGTTATTATTGTTTTCTATTTGCAATTTATACACAACAGTTGCACAGCATATTGTTCCTTTTTATACTTTAATAAAAACATTAACGTATAGAATCATAAGTGTTTGAGGCTTCTGCAGCTGAGAAAACAGCCCACGGGGATGGGGTGGGGAAGGGACGGGGCCTAAGGGGACGGGACGGGGATGGAGACGGGGTGGGGAAAGGAACAAATCTTATCCCCGTGTCATTCTCTACTCATTTGTATCTCTTCTCCTAGCTTCTAGACTTAGATGACATATTACAGGTATTTCTCTACTAATGACTTAAAACTAGCATTGAGAACATCAATGACAAATCTGCAATGCGTGTGGACACATCTGGACAACCCAATGGACAGATGAACATCCGAGCGATCGGGAGTCCAATCGGCAAAGTTCATGCGTAACAGCCAAAGAACAGCTTACTCGTCGACCTTCACCTTCTGCAACTGGGACACGTGGATGCATTTCATAATCTTATCGGTTGAATCTGCAGAAATGAGACCAACTATGTTAGATCCGATAATATGTACAAAATAGGGACATTTCCAAACATTTTGCAAAGTGTGTCTCTTAGGCCCCATCCTCCTCCGCATTATCGGATCCCCTCTTGGAAGGGATTCTGCGTTACTTCTTAAGAATGTAATTGTATGTCTCCGTGCCTAATCCCTATTCTGAACGACCCTTACATGTGTGAGGTTCCTTCTTACAGGAATTCTCTGAGGTCTGTTTTGCAGCGCTAGTGTCTGCACAACTAACTTTTACAGCACTGACACACTATCCTCTCTCTCGCATGTAGATCTCTGTCTTAACAACTGCAAAGCCCTTTTTGTTAACTCCTGAGTAGACAGACATACCGTTGCAAAACTCCATGCTCTCTCCTGCCATTTTCAGAGTTTGCCAAGCATCATTACTAATTTCCCTATTCAGTGTTACCTCTCTCCATGCATTTTTCTGAGTTCCTTGCACAAGATCCCCTGTGCTGCTGGACACAAAAGATTTGACATTTCTATCCCGCATTTACCCCAATAGCATCACATTGTTTACAAGCAACTAACTACGCATTCCTAGCAATGTACAACATCTGGAAAATTGTTAAAATTTAACAAACATTTACAAATCTTCCAAAAAGGTAGGTTTTAAGCATTTTTCTAAAACATTTATAATTCTATGAACATCTTATAGCAGTAGGTATAGAATTCCACCAGTAATTAGCTTTAAACAAGAATTGACCTGCAAACACTCTTTTATATTTTACCTTCTTTGATTCAGGGTAATATAAACCATATACGATTTCCCTAAATGAACACAATTGCTATATAGCAGACCTACCAATTTACTACTAAATACTCCAAGAGGATGTGGAGTCTATCAAATCTAAAGCACTATAAACAAAACAACACCCACTATAACCAACAAAAATACATGTGAATGGAACAAGTTGAATGTAAAGAAAAGAAAACAAAAACTCAAAGAGCTCCAGATCGACAAATCTATAGACTTAAAGCGATCACAATGATCTCTTCCTCATCATAGCCTAAAAAAAACATTCCCAATGTCCAAGAAAAAGTATTATAGCACTTGCTGTGTGAGTAGCATCAAAATATCCAAAATAGCAATCAAACATTTTCAACTTTGGAACATCAAACAAAAGCACAAACTTGTTTATAGTGCATATATTGTCGATATACACTCATAATATAGATTAACAGAGAGCAAAGTGCAGAAAACTATAGGGTCAATACTTAGCTCAAAAACTCAGAAGGTCATCTCTCCTGAAGTTAGAATTCCAGCCTTAAACAGTCCCCCAGACCAGCAATGTTACATCAGGATCTTGAAAATCAGGGCTGCAAATAAAGAAAAAAAAATAGCACATCACTGTCATCTCGCAAACACTCCTCACATACTTCTTACTTCTTTCTTACTAAAGACAGCATCTCAGCCCAAAACAGCCGTCAGACAACTATCAAGAACATCAAGGAAATGGCAAACTTGATTAATTCATATAATATCAGACACCAAAGAGAAACACAAAGTATATATATGTATAAAAACATATATGTATAAATCTACCAATTTATACATATACATAGCAGATAATCTGTATATGATTACATAGCAAGCATTGACAACAATTTACACTTAAACATGAAGAAAATAGATTTTCAAAAACAATCATGTTGCTCATTCATATTTGGCAGATCTGTAGCTGTATTCAGTAGCATTTCCAGCTAGATGAATATTAAATCACTAACTCCAATATAGACAGAATTATAATATTGCAAAGGAGCAAGCACCATCAACTGTACTAAGACTGTTTACCGAATCTTACCATGATCTTTTGCAATGTGCAAAATAATTAAAAAATTTGAGTAGTGAATTAACATTCCACATTAAAAATGATTCAATAATCAATTTCTTACATGCAATTGGTTTATGAGACCTACACGCTAACAGGCATGCTCTTAATCTCCTTTCATTTCAATTTAAAGTCTTTAGCCCACCACTCGACCAAAACTACATCAAATACCATATCACAATAGATTTCTTGGACAGAAATATCAAAACGAATAAACATTCTAATATCGTTACCATATATAAAATTTTAAAATACTCTAAGAAATTTTTAACACTAATGACCTTTCTGTGAAACTCTAACTCACAACATAAGTACATAAGTACATAAGTAGTGCCATACTGGGAAAGACCAAAGGTCCATCTAGCCCAGCATCCTGTCACCGACAGTGGCCAATCCAGGTCAAGGGCACCTGGCACGCTCCCTAAACGTAAAAACATTCCAGACAAGTTATACCTAAAAATGCAGAATTTTTCCAAGTCCATTTAATAGCGGTCTATGGACTTGTCCTTTAGGAATCTATCTAACCCCTTTTTAAACTCCGTCAAGCTAACCGCCCGTACCACGTTCTCCGGCAACGAATTCCAGAGTCTAATTACACGTTGGGTGAAGAAAAATTTTCTCCGATTCGTTTTAAATTTACCACACTGTAGCTTCAACTCATGCCCTCTAGTCCTAGTATTTTGGATAGCGTGAACAGTCGCTTCACATCCACCCGATCCATTCCACTCATTATTTTATACACTTCTATCATATCTCCCCTCAGCCGTCTCTTCTCCAAGCTGAAAAGCCCTAGCCTTCTCAGTCCTCTCTTCATAGGAAAGTCGTCCCATCCCCACTATCATTTTCGTCGCCCTTCGCTGTACCTTTTCCAATTCTACTATATCTTTTTTGAGATACGGAGACCAGTACTGAACACAATACTCCAGGTGCGGTCGCACCATGGAGCGATACAACGGCATTATAACATCCGCACACCTGGACTCCATACCCTTCCTAATAACACCCAACATTCTATTCGCTTTCCTAGCCGCAGCAGCACACTGAGCAGAAGGTTTCAGCGTATCATCGACGACGACACCCAGATCCCTTTCTTGATCCGTAACTCCTAACGTGGAACCTTGCAAGACGTAGCTATAATTCGGGTTCCTCTTACCCACATGCATCACTTTGCACTTGTCAACACTGAACTTCATCTGCCACTTGCACGCCCATTCTCCCAGTCTCGCAAGGTCCTCCTGTAATCGTTCACATTCCTCCTGCGACTTGACGACCCTGAATAATTTTGTGTCATCGGCAAATTTAATTACCTCACTAGTTATTCCCATCTCTAGGTCATTTATAAATACATTAAAAAGCAACGGACCCAGCACAGACCCCTGCGGGACCCCACTAACTACCCTCCTCCACTGAGAATACTGGCCACGCAATCCTACTCTCTGCTTCCTATCTTTCAACCAGTTCTTAATCCATAATAGTACCCTACCTCCGATTCCATGACTCTGCAATTTCTTCAGGAGTCTTTCGTGCGACACTTTGTCAAACGCCTTCTGAAAATCCAGATATACAATATCAACCGGCTCCCCATTGTCCACATGTTTGCTTACCCCCTCAAAAAAATGCATTAGATTTGTGCAGAGCCAAATTAAAAAACATAAAACAACCCACCTAAGCAAAACTCTAACCCCATCCCATCACAGCAGTACATCCAGATCCAGGGAGCTTAAAATGTTACTTAAAGACATGGCCTATACCAAAATCTTTTTGCTGGATTTGTAAGTTTTCTATCAATAACAATTACATTCACATTCTTCAAGCCAAAATGTATACTCTGTAACGGAGAGGTAGGATACAGAAAGCGTCTTAAAGACATGGCTTAAGCCCAATATTTCTGCTGGAATTCCAACTCTTGTATTAAAATGAATTCCAGTCGCAGTGGGCTCACAGTCTACCAGACAAAATTCATAGTCTTGAACATACAGGTAGGATACAGAAAGTGTCTTAAAGACATGGCTTAAGCCCAATATTTCTGCTGGAATTCCAACTCTTCTATTAAAATGAATTCCAGTCGCAGTGGGCTCACAGTCTACCAGACAAAATTCATAGTCTTGAACATACAGGTAGGATACAGAAACCGTCTTAAAGACATGGCTTAGGCCCAATATTTCTGCTGGAATTCTAACACTTCTATTAAAATGAATTCCAGTCGCAGTGGGCTCACAGGATTCCAACCACAATTCATACTCTATAACTGAGTGGTTGGATACAGAAATAAAATTCCGCCTCTTTTTAAAAGCTGCATTTTACGGTGGGTAAGCATGAGCAGGTTTGTGGCCTCCACAACTCCCCTACAGCCACTCCCTAACCTCCTTTTTAGTAGAGGCAACTCGCAGACATTGTAGATGAAACTATTTTTTTCCCACCCTTCTCCTATTTAACCCCCAACTTTTCCAGACCTGGCTTCAAAACTGGTTGCTCTACAATTTCTGGGAAATTAGCCTATTTATTGAAAGCTAATTTTAATGGAACTACATCCGACGGAGGTTTAACGTCAAACTAGACACTAAATCCAGCCCTATACAATGTCTGCGAGAATGCCTCTGCCCAATTCGGACATTACTTATACAATTCAGCCTCATTCAGATCCACCGTAGCTGAGGGATCAATTTCCTCACAAGAGAAAAGACCTGCCAGAAATGTTGCCAAGAACCGGACAGCACAATGCCGTGGCAGAATAAGGTAGACCTCTCCGATTAACACTCGCCAAACAGAAATCCTGCTCGCTTAAGAAGAACACCCCATTATGCTCCTAAGTCCAGCCACAGAGAAATTGCGACAACCCCATGGAGGGGGCAACTGCTCCATCGGCAGCTAATATTAAGCAATCTTTTCTAAATCTATCAGAAGCTAATCCAGCACCAGTTATCTCTTAAAAACTTCTTTTCAATGGCACTGCATCACTTACCTTTCCATTATGTCAGAAAGCGTATCACAACTCCGTATCCATCAGTAAGCCTAACGTATTTTGGCTTCAAGGGCTAATGCAGAATTGCTCTTCCACGGGCACAGCCAGGATAAAGAGACGTGACTCCGTGTCCTCGCTACATCACATTACTTACCGGTTCAAGCATACTGGAGCACACGGTCCATTTACTTTATACGTCGTCCCGTCGGTGAATTAGATGCTCACCCAGCAAGCTTCTCATCTCCCATGACTTCATGTGTAACAGCAAAGTAAATTACACGTTTAAACTATGGAAAAACACACAATGAAATCAAAACCTATCTAAGAACACTTCCCTGAAGTATGGAGCAAATACAATAAAACCGAAAACCACCTAAGCAAAATTTTAACCCCATCCCGTCACGGCAGTGCATCCGGTTCCAGGCAGCATAAAATGTTACTGAAAGGCATGGCTAATACCAAATTTTTTTTGCTGGATTTGTAAGTTTTCTATCAATAAGAATTACAGTCACATTCTTCAGGCCAAAATGTATACTCTGAAACAGAGAGGTAGGATACAGAAAGTGTCTTAAAGACATGGCTTAAGCCCAATATTTCTGCTGGAATTCCAACTCTTGTATTAAAATGAATTCCAGTCGCAGTGGGCTCACAGTCTACCAGACAAAATTCATAGTCTTGAACATACAGGTAGGATACAGAAAGCGTCTTAAAGACATGGCTTAAGCCCAATATTTCTGCTGGAATTCCAACTCTTGTATTAGAATGAATTCCAGTCACAGTGGGCTCACAGTCTACCAGACAAAATTCATAGTCTTGAACATACAGGTAGGATACAGAAAGCGTCTTAAAGACATGGCTTAAGCCCAATATTTCTGCTGGAATTCCAACTCTTGTATTAAAATGAATTCCAGTCGCAGTGGGCTCACAGTCTACCAGACAAAATTCATAGTCTTGAACATACAGGTAGGATACAGAAAGCATCTTAAAGACATAGCTTAAGCCCAATATTTCTGCTGGAATTCCAACTCTTCTATTAAAATGAATTCCAGTCGCAGTGGGCTCACAGGATTCCAACCACAATTCATACTCTATAACTGAGTGGTTGGATACAGAAATAAAATTCCGCCTCTTTTTAAAAGCTGCATTTTACGGTTGGTAAGCATGAGCAGGTTTGTGGCCTCCACAGCTCCCCTACAGCCACTCCCTAACCTCCGTTTTAGTAGAGGCAACTCGCAGACATTGTAGATGAAACTATTTTTGACCCACCCTTCTCCTATTTAACCCCCAACTTTTTCTGACCTGGTTCAAAACGGTTGCTCTACAATTTCTGGGAAATTAGCCTATTTATTGAAAGCTAATTTTAATGGAACTACATCCGAGGAGGTTTAACGTCAAACTAGACACTAAATCCAGCCCTATACAATGTCTGCGAGAATGCCTCTGCCCAATTCGGACATTACTTATACAATTCAGTCTCATTCCGATCCACCGTAGCTGAGGGATCAATTTCCTCACAAGAGAAAAGACCTGCCAGAAATGTTGCCAAGAACCGGACAGCACAATGCCGTGGCAGAATGAGGTAGACCTCTGCGATTAACACTCGCCAAACAGAAATCCTGCTCGCTTAAGAAGAACACCCCATTATGCTCCTAAGTCCAGCCACAGAGAAATTGCGACAACCCCATGGAGGGGGCAACTGCTCCATCGGCAGCTAATATTAAGCAATCTTTTCTAAATCTATCAGAAGCTAATCCAGCACCAGTTATCTCTTAAAAACTTCTTTTCATGGCGTCGCATCACTTACCTTTCCATTATGTCAGAAAGCGTATCACAACTCCGTATCCATCAGTAAGCCTAACGTACTTTTGGCTTCAAGGGCTAATGCAGAATTGCTCTTCCACGGGCACAGCCAGGATAAAGAGACGTGACTCCGTGTCCTCGCCACGTCACATTACTTACCGGTTCAAGCAGACTGGAGCACACGGTGCATTTACTTTATACGTCGTCCCGTCGGTGAATTAGATGGTCACCCAGCAAGCTTCTCATCTCCCATGACCTCATGTGTAACAGCAAGTAAATTACACGTTTAAAGTATGGAAAAACACACAATGAAATCAAAACCATAAGAACACTTGCCGGAAGTATTTAGCAAATACAATAAAACCGAAAACCATCTAAGCAAAATTCTAACCCCATCCCGTCACGGCAGTGCATCCGGTTCAAGGCAGCATAAAACGTTACTGAAAGGCATGGCTATACCAAATTTTTTTGCTGGATTTGTAAGTTTTCTATGAATAAGAATTACAGTCACATTCTTCAGTCAAAATGTATACTCTGTAAACAGAGAGGTAGGATACAGAAAGCGTCTTATAAACATGGGTTAAGCCCAATATTTCTGCTAGAATTCCAACTCTTGTATTAAAATGAATTCCAGTTGCAGTGGGCTCACAGTCTACCAGACAAAATTCATAGTCTTCAACATACAGGTAGGATACAGAAAGCGTCTTAAAGACATGGCTTAAGCCCAATATTTCTGCTGGAATTCCAACTCTTGTATTAAAATGAATTCCAGTCGCAGTGGGCTCACAGTCTACCAGACAAAATTCATAGTCTTGAACATACAGGTAGGATACAGAAAGCGTCTTAAAGACATGGCTTAAGCCCAATATTTCTGCTGGAATTCCAACTCTTGTATTAAAATGAATTCCAGTCGCAGTGGGCTCACAGTCTACCAGACAAAATTCATAGTCTTGAACATACAGGTAGGATACAGAAAGCGTCTTAAAGACATGGCTTAAGCCCAATATTTCTGCTGGAATTCTAACTCTTCTATTAAAATGAATTCCAGTCGCAGTGGGCTCACAGGATTCCAACCACAATTCATACTCTATAACTGAGTAGTTGGATACAGAAATAAAATTCCGCCTCTTTTTAAAAGCTGCATTTTACGGTGGGTAAGCATGAGCAGGTTTGTGGCCTCCACAGCTCCCCTACAGCCACTCCCTAACCTCCGTTTTAGTAGAGGCAACTCGCAGACATTGTAGATGAAACTATTTTTTACCCACCCTTCTCCTATTTAACCCCCAACTTTTCCAGACCTGCTTGAAAATGGTTGATCTACAATTTCTAGGGAAATTAGCCTATTTATTGAAAGCTAATTTTAATGGAACTACATCCGACGAGGTTTAACGTCAAACTACACTCTAAATCCAGCCCTATACAATGTCTGCGAAAATGCCTCTGCCCAATTCGGACATTACTTATACAATTCAGCCTCATTCAGATCCACCGTAGCTGAGGGATCAATTTCCTCACAAGAGAAAAGACCTTCCAGAAATGTTGCCAAGAACCGGACAGCACAATGCCGTGGCAGAATAAGGTAGACCTCTCCGATTAACACTCGCCAAACAGAAATCCTGCTCGCTTAAGAAGAACACCCCATTATGCTCCTAAGTCCAGCCACAGAGAAATTGCGACAACCCCATGGAGGGGGAAACTGCTCCATCGGCAGCTAATATTAAGCAATCTTTTCTAAATCTATCAGAAGCTAATCCAGCACCAGTTATCTCTTAAAAACTTCTTTCATGGCACTGCATCACTTACCTTTCCATTATGTCAGAAAGCGTATCACAACTCCGTATCCATCAGTAAGCCTAACGTATTTTGGCTTCAAGGGCTAATGCAGAATTGCTCTTCCACGGGCACAGCCAGGATAAAGAGAGGTAACTCCGTGTCCTCGCTACATCACATTACTTACCGGTTCAAGCATACTGGAGCACACGGTCCATTTACTTTATACGTCGTCCCGTCGGTGAATTAGATGGTCACCCAGCAAGCTTCTCATCTCCCATGACTTCATGTGTAACAGCAAAGTAAATTACACGTTTAAACTATGGAAAAACACACAATGAAATCAAAACCTATCTAAGAACACTTCCCTGAAGTATGGAGCAAATACAATAAAACCGAAAACCACCTAAGCAAAATTCTAACCCCATCCCGTCACGGCAGTGCATCCGGTTCCAGGCAGCAGTAAAAGGTTACTGAAAGGCATGGCTACTACCAAATTTTTTTGCTGGATTTGTAAGTTTTCTATCAATAAGAATTACAGTCACATTCTTCAGGCCAAAATGTATACTCTGTAACAGAGAGATAAATACAGAACGCGTCTTAAAGACATGGCTTAAGCCCAATATTTCTGCTGGAATTCCAACTCTTGTATTAAAATGAATTCCACTCGCAGTGGGCTCACAGTCTACCAGACAATATTCATAGTGCTTAAACATACAGGTAGGATACAGAAAGTGTCTTAAAGACATGGCTTAAGCCCAATATTTCTGCTGGAATTCCAACTCTTGCTATTAAAATGAATTCCACTCGCAGTGGGCTCACAGTCTACCAGACAAAATTCATAGTCTTAAACATACAGGTAGGATACAGAAAGTGTCTTAAAGACATGGCTTAAGCCCAATATTTTT
>NW_021962940.1:0-28226 GCF_901765095.1 Microcaecilia unicolor | reverse complement strand
CTAGCCAGTGCCCCATACAATGCTGATACAGATTGCTTCTCCATCTGCAACTCCTCAAAGAAGACCCTTAGCAGTTCCCCCATCCGCCCCCTCAGGGGTACCTGGCTCAAAGATTTCATATAGTGTCGGACCTGTGCATAAGCAAATCTATTGCCCCAAGCCGAACCCACTTGTCTTGAAGCGCGTCAAATGTTATCATTTCCCCATTTTCCAATAACAGGTGTTCCAATCTTGTGATGCCCAGCCCTTGCCATCTGCCAAATGTCGGGTTGTCTATCCCTGCTTCAAAAACAGGGTTACCTACGATTGGGATTTGATCTGTAACGTGTGGTTGGCCCCCCATTTGCCGCATCCACCACTGCCACGCCTCCCGAAGGGGCTGTAGTATTATACTTTTTTTAAATTTAGAAGGGAGCCGACTGCGAGGTAAATGGAGCAATGCTAATATATCATATGGAGCAAAAAAGGCTTCCTCCAAGTCCATAGGTGTATAATACTGCGTGGTGTTCACCAGATCTCCTAGGTGACGCAACAAACATGCCTGATTATATAGGAACACATCCGGGACACCCATTCCACCCTGTCACCAGCTCCCTATTAACATATTTTGGCTAACTTTGGGCTTTTTGCCTGCCCAGCAAAATCGACTAAAAAGACGCATCATCCGTTTCAAATCAGTCCGTGTTAGGCGTATGGGTAAGGTTTGAAGGACGTACAACCAGCGCGGAAACAGCACCATTTGGACTAAATGTATCCGTCCCATTAGTGACAGTGGAAGACTCATCCAAGAGTCCAATTTAGCTTTAGTATGTTCCAGTAAGATTTTAACATTCAACTGATATAAGTCTGAAGTATTCATTGTGAGTCGGATTCCTAGATATTTAAAAGACTCTCTAGCCCATCTCAATGGAAATTCAGGATCCCAGTCCCTCTGGTTCACCTCTGGCGAAGCCAGAGCTTCTGACTTATCTAGATTGATTCGAAAACCTGAGTAGTCTCCATATTCACGAAAGGTTTCCAATAACGTGTCTAAGGATTCCCTTGGGTTTGTGAGATGTACCAAAATGTCATCCGCAAATGCTGCGATCTTAAACATGTGGGTCCCTAAACCGACACCCCGGATCAAAGGGTTTGCCATGATATCTCTGATAAGGGGATCTAAAACTAAAACAAAGAGGAGAGGGGACAAGGGGCACCCCTGCCTTGTGCCTCTTCTGATACAGAAGCTTTCCGATTCTATCCCGTTCACTCTCAAGGTGGCACATGGGTTGGCATATAAAGCGTGAATTGCCTCAACAAATCTCCCTGAAAATCCATAATGTTCCAGCGTATCAAAAAGGAACTTCCAGTGAACCTTATCAAAGGCCTTTTCCGCATCGAAGCTGATCAACAACGATGCTACCTTCGCCTGCGAGCTGTGCTCTAGTGATGTCAATATTGCTCTCAAGTTTTTACTCACTGCTCTACCTCCCACAAAGCCCACCTGACTTTCGTGAATCAACCGAGGGAGCAACCTCGCCAGTCTATTAGCTAAGATTTTTGCCAACAGCTTGGTATCATAATTTAATAGGGAAATAGGCCGGTACGATGTCGGCTCCAGAGGGTCCCTCCCGGCTTCAACAAGACTATTATTTGAGCCCTATTCAAATCAGGGGGTAACCTCTGTCTCTCTATCAGCTGGTTCAAGAATCTAGTAATTGCGGGTATAACTCCTCCTTCCATCAATTTATAAAATTCTCCTCTTAAACCATCCGGTCCCGGGGCTTTCAATCGCGGGCTGCGGGCTATAACCATACTAACTTCGTCCTCAGTGATTAATTGGTTAAGACTGTCCAACTCTTGTATTGTAAGCTTTGGTAAAACTAAATTTTCTAAGTACATCTGATTTAATAGGCCGTCTTCCTCTGGGGAAGCGTACAGCCCTTGATAAAAGGTCCGAAAAGTCTCACAGATTGCTTTGTCTGATGTGTGGAGCCCTCCCCCCCCTTTGCCTCAGTGCCAGAATGTTCTTAGTCCCTCCCCGGGGGGTAATTATTTTTGACATCAATTTGCCTGTTTTATTACCATGTTTATAAAGCATATATCGATAGTAAAGCTGTGACTTATGTGCCCTCTCTTGCAAAAGTTCATTTTAAGGCGGTTTGAAGCTCTAACACTTGTTGTTTATCACCTATCGCATGTGTCTCCCCATATCTCTTCCGTGCCTTACAAAGTTGGTTACTTAAACGCAAGATCTTTCTGTCTCGTGCCTTCCTCACAAAGTGTGTGTGACTTATAACTTCGCCTCTAAGAACCGCCTTAGCCGCTTCCCAAAACAAAACTGGATCCTCTATATGCTCTTGATTATGAGTGCTGTACTCCACCCAGCTAGCTTGTAATCTGCCTTTAAGCACTGGATCTGAGCTAAACTCCAGGGGAAATTGCCATTTATGTTCCTGTTGGGTCGTACCGCTTGGTATCCATTCTATCTTAACCCAGGCATGGTCCGACACCATATACGGTCCTATCTCCGCTGTTGTCACTTCCCCAACATCTGGCGCGATGTCAGAATATAGTCAATTCTCGACTGAGTTGAGTGGGCCCGTGACAGGTGTGTGTAGTCTTTCTCACCTGGGTTGCAGCACCCGCCACACATCAACCAGGCCCAACATCTGGCTCAATTGCAAGAGGCCTCTATTATTATAAACATGAAGAGGCCGTCTCCGGAGCTGATCTGTCCAGAGAGGGGTCCCAAGCTGCATTAAAATCGCCCCCATCACTATAGCTGCATGTGGTTGCCCTGAGCAGAAATTAAATCAAAGTTTGGTAAAACTTCCGATCATATCTATTTGGAGCATAAACATTACAGATTAGCAGCTTCTGTCGCGCCCAACTACCACTTCCAATATAACATAGCGGCCTTCAGTATCAATCAGAAGTGGATTAATTATAGAGGCTATGCCTTTTCTAATTAGTATCGCTACTCCTCCCTTTGTGCCTTGTGCATTTGCTGCTATACAATCCCCAACCCACAGGTGCTGAGCTTGGCATGTTCAGCAGTATCTGGGTTTAATACATAAAAAGACAGATGGTCTAAAGGAGCTTAGTGTGGGTTCTGCACACAATCTTATGCAGACTGGAGTTTACCCCCTAATTCTAGAAATTCGCATAGACCATTATTAAAATGGGCAGGGGAATCCACTGCATATTTCCGGGATAAGCAGCATAAAATGTTTAGTACTTTTTTGGAATCTTGCCAGGTACTTGTGACCTGGATTAGCCACTGTTGGAAACAGGATGCTGGACTTGATGGACCTTGGTCTGTCCCAGTGTGGCAATACTTATCCATGCACATTTGTATACTTGGGGCTAAAATCTGGCGCTAAACAGTATTGTCTAAAGAGCACCTAAGGATGGGCAGGTAGTGCCAGAATCTGTGCCCAACTTTGGACATAAAGATTTATATGAGTGGAGGAGTGGCCTAGTGGTTAGGGTGGTGGACTCTGGTCCTGGGGAACTGGGGAGCTGAGTTCGATTCCCACTTCAGGCACAGGCAGCTCCTTGTGACTCTGGGCAAGTCACTTAACCCTCCATTGCCCCATGTAAGCCGCATTGAGCCTGCCATGAGTGGGAAAGCGCAGGATACAAATGTAACAAAAAAAAAATACCAACTGAAACTACGTATAAATCCCGGCATGCAAATTAGATGTGGATCGTCCTAACTATAACACTGCACTCATTTTAAGAGAATGCCCCTGATCCATCCATGTCCCGCCTATCGTTACGTCCCCTTTTCAGATCTGCGCTATTCTAGTACTGGGTGCATTAGTGTAGTTTCACACAGATCTGCCATTCTTTCGGTCCGTTTTGGCACAAGGACAAAGATACAAAACTTGGTACAAGGAATAAGTGAAAGAGCAAGAGTGCAAATGGATAAAACACAAAAATGAACAACTAAATCCACCTGGTGGAAGCACAAAATAGGTACAAGATTAAAATAAGACAAGCTAAAATGATTTTCTACAAAGAACAAGTAGGCCCTGACTAGGAGACATGAAAAAGTTATACAAGCTTGTAAAAACCTACTAAACATCAAACCACTGATAACAGAGAACGATGATTCTTCATCAGGAGAGGAGCTGGCCAGGTATTTTGAAGAAAAAAATCTCAATTTAAGAAAAAGTCTCCCACAGGATGACACCAACCTCGAAACCCTGATTGACAAACTTGATTATTCATCAGAGGAATCTCCAGCAGACAGAACATGGTCAGACCGCTCTACCTACTAAGGAGACAGTAACCCAAGCTATAAGAAAATTCTCCTCCGCCTACTACATGCTGAACATGTGCCCAAACCATGTCATGAACACAGCCCCTCACAGATTCATATCTATATATAAAAACTCACCCTCAACGTTCTATTGTCTGACGTCACTGAAGCCAAGGTTCGTAAGTTCGAAGCTCTGAAGCCACGAAAAACAGTCGGGGCCCGCCCTCGCGTCAAACGTTATGACGTTGAGGGCGGAGCAATTCACTCACATCGACGGTGGCCAGGGCGGCGCAATGGGCCACCCACTGATGACGAAGGTGCGTTGGGTGGAGGGGCTAGAGTCACACATTGACGGCGGCCACGGCGGCGCAATGGCGTCACTAACAACGAAGGTGCGTTGGGTGGGGGGGGGGCCAGAGGAAAGCCTTGCTAGCGCCCGTTTCATTGGCTCCAGAAACGGGCCTTTTTTTACTAGTAAGTACATAAGCATCGCCATGCTGGGACAGACCAAGGTTCCATCGAGCCCAGCACCCTGTCACCGACAGCAGCCAAAAGAACAAGCAATTTGTCCCGCCCATCCTAGAAATACTGTATTATTCCCTCATCCATTCAATAGCATTCTATGGCTTTTCATAGAACAACTCAAATCCCACTTTAGCTTCATGTTTAGAGAAGGTTGTTTCCCAATGGAAAAGGGCAACACACTGCTCACAACAATCCCAAAAGATAACAAGAAAAGCTTAAAGGACATCACAACAGTGGCATACTGAAGGGGGGCGCTGGAGGCGGTCTGCCTCGGGTGCAAGCTGCAGGGAGATGCAGGGAGCAGCTGTGCGGGTTGGATCTACCAGTTCCCTGCTCCTGTGTTACTTCCTGTTCCAGGACAAGGAACTGGCAGAGCCCACAGCCGCAAGACTGCTCCCAGGACCCTCAGAAGGTAAAAGCAATGTGCCGGGGGGGGGGGGGAGGGTGTCACAATGGTGATCCACCCTGGGCAGCAGCCAACCAAGGAACGCCACTGCATCACGGACTATAGGCCAGTGGGATCAATACCTCTAACAACTAAAATAATGGAGGGTATAGTGGCCAACCAACTAGTCCACTACATTACCAAATTTTCCATACTACACGAATCCCAATCAGGCTTCAGGCCTCAGTGCAACACAGAAACTGTATTGATCATACTACTAGCCAACTTTAAAAAAGAAATCTCCAAAGGAAAAAGCATCATCCTCCTACAGTTCCACATGTCAAATGTATTTGACATGGTCAACCACCATATCCTACGGAGAATACTCGAAAAATTAGCATTGGAGGAAAAGCACTTGAATGGTTTGTGGGATTCCGATTTCCACATCTTACCAAGTTTAATGAATTCCACAATCTCCTCCCCATGGAAAGCAGACTGTGGGGTCCCTCAGGGATCGCAGCTCTCACCCATATTGTTCAACCTAATGATAGCTCCCCTAGCCCAATCAACAGCCAAACAAGGCTTCAACCTCTTCATATACGCTGTGTCTATTTACATCCTGTTCAATAAAAATTTGTCCGAAATCACAACCAGAATCGTTGACGGCATAAGCACCTGGGCCTCAGCATTCAAGTTGAAGCTGAACAGAGAAAAAACATTGCCTTATACTCACATCACATGCTTCACAAACATCGTTGCTATGGGAATATCCCTCCCAGTAACAGATAAACTAAAAATTCTAAGAGTCACCATTGACCGATACTTAACCTTTGACAATCGGGTCTCAAATACTACAAAAAAAATGTTCTACACAACGTGGAAACTGAAACGTATAAAAAAAACCTATTTCCCCAATGAAGTATTCCGCACACTAGACCAATCCATGGTCCTCACCCATGCAGACTATTGCAACGGAATCTATGCCAGATATAACCACCCAGTGGTGCAGTAAAACCAATTCCACCTACTGGACTAAAACAACACCTCTCCTGAGCAGAAGCTTCTTAGATTCACCACGAAATGCTGCTGCTGTTCTCAGGAGAGGAGTTGTTTTTAGTCCAGTAGGTGGAATTGGTTTTACTGCACCACTGGGTTGTTATATGGTAGACCCTGACGCAGCCCATTAGGAGGGTGAAACGCAGCCGTGTCGGGCCTATTTTAAATAATGTGGTGAATAAATTATTTTTCTCAACATTGCAATTGGTAATTCGCATCTTTTTTCTCTTCTGTGCTGGATCTTGAGAATGGCCTGCCTATTTGTTTTCTTGGATCTTCTTACGAGGAACACCGACTGCCTATGATCGTATTGCTCTCAAAATGTTAATATTGTCACATCAAGTCATTCACACGAGCCTTCCTCCATTTCTGTTCAGATCTCTCAGACCATATGTTCCTACTAATATACTTCATTACTCTTAGCAGCAACTGTTGGTTACCATGTCATGTCTACAAATTCGCACACATTTAGTTTCATCTCAAGGTTCAATTAATTCCAGATTACCTGAAGGTTGGGATGAATCATGTGAATCTTCAACAAGTTGATTTGCAGCTGAGAAAAATTTCATTTTCATCTCAGTCCATTTTACTTAATCTGTTGTTGTTTGTAATTGAAACCTTAGGTTGAAATGCATCTCTTAAAGTCGCCATGTGCATAAAAGAGATGTGAAAATTACTCTGTAACAGATTTTGTCGTCTCTGGGAGTGTTTTTATTCCGTCATCAGACGTGTTATTTATGTTTATTAAAATTCTTATACACTGCTACAAAATACAAATAAATAATTGATCTAAGCGGCTTATTGAAGTAAAAAAGTAAAGATTTCACTGCAGGTAAAACAATGGAAGAGTTGATGAGAAATTACTTCATGGGTTAACTGTTCAATATGTTTTAACAGAGACATCAAACTGTTCATCAAGGTTACTTAAGATCATGCACTTCAGCAATGTAAAGCAGTATAGCCCTGTTTTTCTCTAACAAATGTTCCAACGTGTGATAGGTTGAATTCCATCTAGTCACAAGATCAGTCAGAAGTTGGTGCCGAGGTAGACCCAGTTCACATTGAGTAGCATGTAGACGAAATGTTGCATTGGACAAAAAGCTTAAATGTCCAACCAGTTTTCTTGATATTTTAAGCGATGTTGTCACGGAAGCTTGGGAGAATAAGGAGTTGCGAAAACATAACTGGAATGTATGAGCAAAGTAATTCATGCCATGTACCTATCTATTTCTCAGGGATTTTACTGTGTTGGTCCTATTATCTCCTAAGACAACATAAACTCCGCTTTTTGGAATATTCTAATTTGACAGCATTTCTGTCAGAGTTTCAGTTAGGTAAACTCCTGTGTGCTTTCCATGAAAATACTCACAATGAAAAACAGGAAACTGTTGCTGGAAGTCATTATTGATCCAGTGGGTGGTAAGACTTACAAAGGATTCAGTTGTGTTTTCAAAAGTCTTTAAGACCATGAATCAGTGGTGAAGGAAACTGTTTTAGCTTTATCAATGGCAATTTGCAAATTATCTTTAATCCATCCATACACTGATGGACCTTTTCTGAAAAAAATTTCTGTTGATGGCATTTGTATATAGACTCAAGAATTGATGTTAGTTTTAAAGCTGACATCTTCAGGAATGGAGAAAGCCATTGTTGTTTAGTCTATCGTTCAGAAAACCTCATGCATCAAGGGTATAGCAATGGGTGGGCACATCAGGAAGGGACAGGGGGGGGGGTGGAGATTCAGAGAAGGGGCCAATGTTAGCATGTGGGGGGTGGTAAGGACAAAGAAAATGCTGAGCTAATGGGTCTGGCTATGTCACTGTCATGCCCCCTCCATGTCTATGTCCCACTGTTTTTTCTTTGACATAAAATTGCTTAAGCTCAGTTGACTGTCCAGGTTACCAGCTGATCTCCTCCTCCTCCTCCTCCTCTCTGGTGGCACCAGGTTAAACACAGATCCAAATATGCAAAAAGTACTAAAATATGAAAATAAATGTCTAGAATCCATCTCTGTCATTAAACTTGCACAAGCATTGTGATGAATAGAAGGAATGAATGAGAATCCATTAGTACACACGGGAAGCTGGAAGACAAAAAAAAACCCTCTTTAAATAATTAGATCATCAAACAGGAAAAAGGTGGCAAATACACAAACACATGAATGGATTTTGAAAGGTGAACTGAAACCAAAGGATAAGGAAAATAGCAGCCTAGGACAGTGGATTATGGACAAGATGGTTCACAGTAAGAATATATAAACTGAAAAAAAGTGATATAGTAAGTTCCGTAAGGAAGAGCTGGAAACTGCTGCGCATCTCACAGCTGATGGAAGGTTTATATATCGAAAGCACAATAAGATCATCCACTGGAATCTTTGTAAACATTATAATATTACTGCACTAGAAAAGCATTGGTACAATGACCCTGACAGAATTATGGAAAATGAAGAGGTTATGATCTCTGGGACATTCCCACTCTAACCAATGAAATGCTTGAGGCACAAAAACAAGGTATCATGGTAAAGAAAACGTGAAAATAGCATTGATAAGAGGAGTCGATACCCAGTGATTATTCCGTGCATCAAATCAAATACCAGCCAGTGCAATCAGAGACCAATAAAATTTGTCAGGAAGACAGAGAACTATTTCCCATTGTATTGGATGCCACAGGCATGATAATTTACCTACATGTTACATCTTACGAACTCCAGAAGGATGCTGTCTTTGCTATCATCCAAGTACTACATGAGCATGAGCAGTAAATTAGAGAGACTGAGACCATCACACACTTCAGCTTAGGAGTGAGGTTCACTACTGTCATGGTATGCACAAAACTAACCCATTTGGAGAAAGTGTCCCCAAAAGAATATCCCACACAGCACTTGCCATCCCTCACAATGCATTTCCTATCATCTTCACACTGAACCTCAACCTCCCTCTCATCCTCACATAGCACCACTTCCTTTCCAGTGTATGACATCTTCTCACTTCACCCCATCCATCATAGTGTACACCCTATCATTGTCACTCAGCACCAGCCCATCCATGCCATGACCCTCACCTAGCACCTCCTCTCATCCTCAGCCAGCCCTCTATTAAATCAGCCTGCACATATCATCATTACTTGCAACGCTCTATTTCTCTTTCACATTGCAGTACCTGCCCCTTGTATTACTCCCACCTTGCACTCCATCGTACACAAGAGAATCTCATCATCCTTACACAGTGAATTCTTTCCCACTTGCCCTGGCTGTATTTAAGATGTTGGTGAACATAGTCAAGAAGGGTTTTCCCTCCAGGATTCCAGAGAAGAATCCTAAAGCAAGCAGAATCAGGCTTCTCATTTGATGCCGTCAAAATCCGGCTTAACCTGTGCTTAAATCTGGGCCTGCATCATACACATTGCATTTCACATAACATAACAAATTTTGTATACTGTGTCAAACCACGTAGCTCAGAATGGTTTACAGATCAATAAAAACAATTACTACATAAATGTATTAAATAAAAATGATCTCTAACTAACGAAGAATACCTAATATTATTGATCAGCCTAGTTATTAACTGTTTACACCTTCATCTCATCATACACATTGCATTTCATTCCCATTACAATGTACCCTCGCTATCAGCCTGTATCTCATCATACAAATGCACCTGTATCCCAGCACTGGCTGCTGCTGGGCTCTTTCTTTATCATACACAGGTTGTTTTATTTGTGTGCTGGTGGTTTGCGTATGTGTACAGAGCCTGTTGTCATGCTACACCATATAACTAATGAATAGCAGGCAACATCTGTTCTCATTTCAAGTACCTGCAAAGCTCTTAAAGGTCAGTCCACCTCCAGGCTTACTGTGCTGCCTTTGTCCCAGAGTAACACCAAAATATCCAACAAGGAAATACAAGTCACACTGAAACAGCTGTAAGGTCCCTTTCATGGCTTTACTAAGGAGTGTGCATCATCTGTTTACTGCACCCTACTGGATCTTCCTACATAGTTCAATCTAGAGCTCATATCAGTGATGAACCCTTAATGCCCATATGAGTTCTGAGTTGGAATTTTAGGGAGTAGGTGGTTTTTCCTTCTTTTCTCAATTAAGAACCTGCAGGCCTGATTGCTTTGCTGTTGGATACCTAGGGACTGATTCTCGAAACAGAAAAACATCCAAAAGCAGCATAAAGCGGAAGATAGACTTTTTTGTCCAAAACGCTCAAGTCGCTATTTTCAAAACCCATTTTATGTTTCAACAATTTTTATTGATGTACACATCGTATCACAACCAGAATCAGGGGTCTACAACAATTCGCCCCAGATGCTTCCAACCTTACAAACAGTGATAACATCATTCATCAATCTTTTAAACATTTTCTCCCCTCCTTCCTCCCAGTCCCCATGAATCTCCCAAATGAGCCCTGTACTCTTCTGGGCCCCATTGGCGTCTCTCCCCTTCCCCTCCCCCCCCCCTCCCCTCCCCCCCCTACTTCCCTCCAAAGGAGCATAATCTCCCCTCTACTTCAACAATGAGAGCCATAGGTAAAATATAATCTTATATTTAACAGGTAAAATTCAAAAGCAGACTGCGTCCTCGCGGGCTTAACGTATCTATATATCCATTCCAAACTTGCATAAAGGCCTGTTTCTTTTTGGGGGATCCCCGCGTCTTCTGGCCTCCCAGGTGGCTAGCAAATGAATTTGATTCCTCCATTGCCAGTAGGACGGGGGATCTGGAGAAACCCAGTGTTGTAGTATAGTTTTCTTGGCCACTAAACATACTTTTCGACACCAAGTCCTTATTCCCTTATCCAGCATCCGAAAACCTGGATGTGTATCTAAAATATAGTGGTCCCAGGATCCCTTTATTACCCTTCCCGCTATAGTAGACATATACGTCTGGATCCGACTCCAGAAAGCTCTGATCTTCACACAACCCCAAAATGCATGATACAATGTATGTACTGTAGCATTACACTTAACACATCTATCACTACTTCTGGGGTTTATATGTGCAAGTTGCTGTCTGGAGAAATAAGCTCTCATTACTCCTCGGTATCCACTTTCTCTCAACCTCTCATCTACCGTAAGGGCAGGAATACTTCTCAGAGTGGCTCTTACATCCCAATTCCCTAAATTCCCTCCAGAATCCTTTTCCCACATGTGCTTAATGGACTGAAAGTCCTTGGGTGTGGAAATTAATGTTAATGCCCTATGTATAGCCGACACTGTTACCCCAGTAATCTCCAATTTTTGGAAGAAATCTCTCACTTTCTCCTCCGTTTTCAACTGCAAAGCTGGTTGGTCCAAACTAAGAATGTAGTGCTTAATCTGAGCATATGCAAACCTATCTCCCCAATGTGTACCTAGTCTGGTTTGTATCATTTCAAATTCTATCATCTTCCCTTCCCCATCCAACATGTGTTCTATCCTTGAAATCCCCTGGGCTTCCCATCTTAGAAATGCCACGTTTTCCCGTCCCGGATCGAAGTTCAAATTACCCCTTATAGATAATAATCCAGTGATTGTGGCCTTTCCCCCCATAAGTTTCATGAACCCTCTCCAAGTTCTCTCAATGGCTGTAATATCACACAGTGTTTAAGGTTTATCGGCAGGTTTCGCCGTTCTTGATGCAAAAGTGTTAAAGGGTCGTAGGGCGAGAAGTATTCTTGTTCAATCTCTAATGGGGTGTATTCACTTGTCTGATTCACCCAGTCTCCTATATGCCTCAGTAAACAGGCACAGTTGTAACTACGAAGGTCCGGTAAACCCAGTCCTCCATTTTGCCAGCCCCCCATCAAGAAATGCATTTTCAATCTGGGCTTTTTCTTTGCCCAGCAGAATTGGCTAAAAGCCCTGTTAACCTTCTTCAAGTCCTTCTGCAATAGACGGAGGGGTAGTGTTTGCATGGCGTAGAGCCATTTAGGAAAAATCATCATGCGAATTAAATTTATTCTGCCTCTCAAAGATATGGGTAATCCTGCCCAATTACCTAGATGTTTCTTCGTGTCCGTTAATAGGCTATTTATATTAAGCGAGTATAACTGTTGGTGTCCATAGTCAATCTAATCCCTAGATATTTGAATGAGTCTTTCGCCCAACTCAGGGGAAATTCTCGTCTCCATCCCTTCTTTACTTCGTCTGAGGAGGCTAATGCCTCCGATTTTAGGAGGTTCAATCTAAAACCCGCATAGTCTCCATATTCTTCAAACGTTTCCATTAAATTAAGAAGGGAATCCTGGGGCTCCGTAATCATCACTAGTAGGTCGTCAGCAAAAGCTGCTACTTTAAATTGATGTTTACCAATGGGCATCCCTTTTATCAAAGGGTTTTCTATGATGGTACGGATCAAGGGGTCCAACGTCAGTACAAAGAGTAAAGGAGATAATGGGCACCCCTGTCTGGTACCTCTTCTTATCGGGAACGACTCTGTCTCCAATCCATTGACTCGAATTGTAGCCCTCGGTTCATGATATAACGCTTTAATGGCTGAAGTGAACCGTCCCGTAATTCCGTATCTTTCTAACGTGGCAAAGAGAAACTCCCAATGCACTCTATCGAACGTTTTTCTGCGTCAAAGCTGATAAGTAGTGCTGGTGTGTTATCTTTTTCTCATCTCCAATGCCCCTAATATTCGTCTTAGATTCTTTGCAGACGTCCTCCCTTTTACAAACCCTACTTGTGTCTCATGGATTAACTTTGGCAGCACTTTCGCTAACCGGTTTGCCATTATTTTTGCTAACAATTTCACCTCAACATTTAACAATGATTGGTCTATATGATTCCGGAATCAGTGGGTCCCTACCAGGTTTTGGTATAACTGTAATTTGTGCCCTAGAAAGATTGAATGGCAAACGCTCTGTATCTATTATCTTATTAAAGTACTTAGCAAGCGTGGGAGTAATGCTCTCTCATAAGTTTATAAAACTCCATACGCATCCCGTCCGGTCCTGGAGCCTTCGACAATTTCCCTCTCGTTATTTCCAGCTCTACTTCCTCTTCTTGAATTGGACTATTCAACACTTCTCTCTCACTTTGCGTTATTTCTGGGAGTTGTAATGTATCTAAATAAAGGAGCCCTGGAGGCCTTGGTCAACTGGCGTTTCATATAATTGTTCATAGAATCTGGCAAAGATTTCTCCTATCTGCTCATCTTGCCGTACCATCTGTCCCTGGTTATTTCTCATTTGTAGTATCTTCCTGTTTTGTGACTTAGGCTTAGCCAAGCGAGCCATCATGCGACCTGATTTATTACCATATCTATGTAATTGGAATCTATAATAAGTTTGTGATTTAGCCGCTCTCTTATGCAGTAGTTCATTCAGGGCCACCTGCAACTCCAGTAACTTAGTGCGTTGCTCAGGCTGATTTGTCTTCCCATATGACTGTCTTGCCCTACAAATCATAGAACTCAATCTTAGTATTTCTCTATTTCGGGCCTTTCGGACATGATGTGTGTGACTAATAATTTCTCCTCTAAGCACCGCCTTGGCGGCATCCCAGAACAGTAAAGGGTCAGTCTCGTGTTCCTTGTTAATGGTCTTATATTCCTCCCAACTCTTCTGAAGCCTTTCACCCAACTGTCTATCTGTAGATAATTCCAGTGGGAACTGCCAGAATTTTTGTTTAGGCTTTCTAGTAGGCACCTCCCACTCCATATATACCCAGGCATGATCTGAAATCGTGTAGGGTCCTATATTGGTTGTGGCTACCTGTCCAAACAGATCTCTAGTGACCAGGAAATAGTCTATTCTAGCTTGTGATGCATGAGCTCGAGAATGATGTGTAAAATCCCTCTCCAAGGGGTGTAGCATCCTCCATATATCAATCAAGTCTATCATTTTCCCCAGTCTTTTTAATCCCTGGTTAGATGCTGCCACATCCCTCCTCTGTCCTTGGGAGCTGTCTATCGTTTGTTCCCATACTGTGTTAAAATCTCCCCCCACTATTATAGGTGACCCAGCATATTTCATCAGATGTCCTATCACCGAGTTATAAAATTTTTTGTCATACTGATTTGGTGCGTATACATTGCAGATCACACATTTATGCCCATCTATGTCTAGCTCTACTATGACATATCTCCCCCCGGGGTCTATCATGAGGGTTTTCACTGTGGCCGCCACTCCTTTGCGGACTAAAATCGCCACTCCTCCTCTTTTTCCCAGAGCATTTGCAGCTATGCACTCTTGTACCCACCAGGTGCGCAGCTTAGCGTGTTCTTCCTGACTTAAGTGTGTCTCTTGTAACAGTGCCACATCTATTTTATATCTTTGCAATTGCTGTAGGATTTTGGATCTCTTAATGGGTGAATTGATCCCGCCTACGTTCCAGGTGATCAGTTTAACCATGGAATCTTGGTTGGTCTGCGACTAATATTGCATGCTTTCTTGCTCCTAACCCTACCCGGTGGGCATCCCAGCCACTGCCCTCCCGGGACAAAATTTGTGTTGTACCCATAGACTCGTCGAACATTACTCCTTCCCTCCCTTTTGCCTGAACCTCCCCCTCACTTGATTCCTCTTCTTCTTTTAATGTATCCGTCACTCTTCCCATTCCCCCCTCCCTCCCCCCATTCCTATCCCTATCCCTCCTCCCCTTAACTCCTCCCATCCCCTCATCCCCCCTCCCCTCTGACCGTTCCCTGATAGGGACTCATCACGTATAGTCGCCCCCCAACCTCTCTCCCTCATTTTCCCCCTATACACTGCTTGCCGTTTTTAAGAAAACCCCGGGTCCCTCCTTCCTCCCATTATGTCTGTTTTTGTCTCTTTATAACCGTGGGAGTGAGGAAACAATAAATCCAACAGATTAACCTTTAAACATTTGAACATACATATATACTCTTATAACTCGCCCATATTCTCAACATACTTTACTCACTCCTTTTTCCGTCCTTCCTCCCCCTCCCAAGCCATATACTTGACCTCCTGCTAACATAGTCTCTCAAACCTGTTAACTTTATATCAACTCCGGTTATTTCCTCTAGTAGTCCAAGACTATCCTCTGTATCAATAGTTACCAGACATAAATGTCCATATATTCCATATATTCCATATTGACTCTTGGCGTCCTTTTTGCCAGTACTCAATCCGGTAAGCCTCCGCTCCGATTACTCCTCTCCTCCTGTTCCATCTGATCCACAAACTCCCTGGCTTCTTCTGGCTTTTCAAAAGTGCGAGTCGTTCCTTCGTGCATTATCCTTAAGACCGCTGGATACATCAAGGTAAAGCGTTTCTTCATTGCAAATAATTTGGAACAAATGGGTGAAAAAGCTTTCCTCTTTCCCGCCACTCCCACTGAGTAGTCTTGAAAACATATAATCCGTTTGTTTTCAAATGTTAGATTCTTCTCTCCTCGTGAGGCTTGTAAAATCCACTGCTTATGGGCAAAGTTTAACACCTTCAATATGACCACCCGAGGTCGGGAATCTGTATCTCTGCGTGTCCCCAAGCGGTGTGCCCTTTCTATCCTTAGTGGGCCTAGATCAGGGGGAAATCTCACTTGCTCCATTAACCAGCGCTCCAGAGCCGATGTTAGATCTCTACCTCCCAGCTTTTCCGGTAGGCCCACCAATCGGAGGTTGTTTCTGCGGGACCTATTTTCCAAGTCCTCTATCTTTTGTTCCAATGTCTCTACTGTTCGTAAAAGTGTATTTTGTGTCTCTTCTACTACAGTAACCCGGTCTTCTACCTCTCCGGTCCTAGTCTGGAAGGCAACACATTCGCGTGTGAGATCCTCCATTCTCGTTTGTATTTCTCCAATTTCGTGTCAATTGGTGTGAGGCGTCTTTCAAGTAGATCTTCTAGGACCGCGGTCATCTCTGTCGTTATTTCTGAGACCCAGATCGACGCTACTGTCGGGTCCGCGCTGCTGGGTACGGCGGCCATCTTAGAATCCGTTGCCTTTTGGCGCAGCTTATCTTTCTGAGCCGTTTTAGCCGCCATCTCCCTTCGCTTTTGTTCTATTAATTCCGTATCCGAAATCAGCTCTTTTTCCCCTTCCAGGAATAGCTTACAGCAAGTCAAATCGTGTTTCAATGCGCGTGGGGGAGAGGTCAGGCGCCGGAGCAGCGTTCAGGTGCTACCACTCTCCAGCATGGCGTCACGTGATCCATCTTCAAAACCCATTTTAAAGAATTTTTCTATGCAGTTCGTCTGAAGTACATCCAAATCACAAGGGGAAAGGTTAGGAGTGGGATTTGGGCATTCCCAAAACTTGGTTGTTCTTCTGCCATAATGTAGCAAAGCAAAAACGTCCACGGCTAAAAGTTAGATGTTTTGATCTAGACTTATTTCAATCACATCTAAATCACAAAAAGGTGCCCTAAATGACAAGATGACCACTGGATGGATTAAGGCATGACCCCCCCTACTCCCCCAGTGGCCACTGAGCCCCCTCCCACCTCCCAAAAGATATGAAAGAAACAGTACATACCAGACTCAGCTTCAGATGTTATGGCCAATCCTATTAGAGTACCAGCAGGTCCCTGGAGTAGCCTGGTGCAGTGGACTGTAGAGAAGGGGACCCAGGCCCATATCCCACTCTACTGTTACGCTTGTGGTGGAAAGTGTGAGCCCTCCAAAACCCACCAAAACCTACTGTACTCACATATAGGTGACAACTGCAGCCATAAGGACTACTGTAGTAGTGTACAGTTGGGTACAGAAGGTTTTTGGTAGGATTTGGAGGGCTCCCCCTACAATATAAGGGGGTAAGGGCGAGATGTGTACCTGGGACCATTTACAGCGCCCCCTAGGGTGCCTCACTGCTCTGCTGGGATATCTGTTTGGCCAGTCTACAAAAAATCTTGTCCCCCATCCCAGACGTCCCAATCACTTGATTTTGTGTGTTTTTCCCTTGGAAATTTTTTTGTTGATAATGGTCATCAAAGTAAAACACACTGAGCAGAAAACGTCTACAAAACATCTAATGGCCATTTTCAAAGCAAAAAGATGTTTTTCTAGTTCGAAAATCGCTGTGTTCGTCACTTGATTTTTGGACGTTTTTAGCAAAACGCCCCAAATCGGATTTAGACATTATATCAAAAATGCCCCTTTTAATGTTCATCTTGCTGTGAGTAACTAGCCCACATGTAGAGTTGGTGATCTACATCACTGTTTTCGTACAAGTATTTTTGCTTTGCCATGTTAGCCCATTTGAAAAAAATTAAGGTTAATAAAGAAAATCAAAATAAATAAAATTTATATAAGATGATATCTCTCGACTGGATTAACAATACATTTTAGAAGGGTTAGGCTTGGCTGTATTTTTAGTTTACCCTCCTTAATTTTCCCCGAGCTTATACAAACTGTTTCTAGTGTGTTTAGCTTACTCAATATTTTTTTTAATAATCTGACATATTAACTCATTTTGATTGAGTTCCACCACTTCTTTCCTTTCTGACAATATTGAAAGGGACTAAAACAGATCAGGAAGGTCTGTTATTTGCATTTATTTATGAAAATGCTTAGATCTCCAATTCATATTAAGTACTGTTTCAGCTGTGAACATAAAAAACATTCATAATTAAAATTTAACTGCACCAACATACAGTAAAATAAAATTCACAGGGATCTTTTGCCTTAGTGCTTCCATGTTCCAGTTTCCAGCTTCAAGAGGTGTTTTTCCTGAATTTAAGATAGTAATTTAGGTCCAGATCGTCTTATTGTTCAGTTGACATCATTTTCAGTCCAGATCACTCAGATAAGTCCTAGAGATCAGTTTCAGTTCTTGCTTGGTTTCCCAGCGGTTCAGCAAGGAATGGCTAGGAAGTTTCATTAGTTTCTCATTAATAGAGTCCTGCAAAGAAACATACCAGTGAAAACTACTGTATTCTCAGGCGAGAAATAAAGCCACACTTTCTTGTACCAGAATGCACTAAGCTTGTCCCTCAGTAAAGAAAGCAATATAAAGATGTGATCATCAGTATGCAGACTGCACCCTGCAGCAGGTCATTAAATGGTGGAATCTCTGGAAAGTTCCCTAGATCAGAGGGGCACTTCTACACTGTCTGACAAGCACCATGCAAAGTTGTGAACACAAGTTATAGAATAAAGCGAATGATACATACCTGTAGCAGGTATTCTCCGAGGACAGTAGGCTGATTGTTCTCACTGATGGGTGATGCCCACGGCAGCCGTGAGGTCTGGAAATCTTCCTAGCAACAAAGTTTGCTAGAGCCTTCAGTCACGCGCGTGCACCGCGCATGCGCGGCCATCTTCCCACCCAACGCACGGGGACATCAGTTAGATCAAAAAGCAAAGATGAAAAGAAGGAACAACTCTAAAGGGGAGGCGGGCGGGTTTGTGAGAACAATCAGCCTGCTGTCCTCGGAGAATACCTGCTACAGGTATGTATCATTCGCTTTCTCCGAGGACAAGCAGGCTGCTTGTTCTCACTGATGGGGTATCCCTAGCCCCCAGGCTCACTCAAAACAGCAAAGAAAGGTCAATTGGGCCTCGCAATGGCGAGGACATAACAAGGATTGACCTACAAAGAAACATCTGAGAGTGCAGCCTGGAACAGAATAAAAATGGGCCTAGGGTGGTGGAGTTGGATCCTAAGTCCGAAACAGATTCTGCAGCACCGACTGCCCAAACCGACTGTCGCGTCGGCTATCCTGCTGAAGGCAGTAATGAGAGGTGAATGTGTGGACTGAAGACCACGTTGCAGCCTTGCAAATCTCTTCAATAGTGGCTGACTTCAAGTGGGCCACTGACGCTGCCATGGCTCGAACACTATGAGCCGTGACATGACCCTCTAGAGTCAGCCCAGTCTGGGCATAAGTGAAGGAAATGCAATCTGCTAGCCAATTGGAAATGGTGCGTTTCCTGACAGAGACTCCCCTCCTATTGGGATCAAATGAGACAAACATTTGGGCGGACTGTCTGAATGGGCTTGTCCACTGCAGATAGAAGGCCAATGCTCTTTTGCAGTTTAATGTGTGCAACTGACGTTCAGCAGGGCGGGTATGAGGACAGGGAAAGAATGTTGGCAAGACAATTGACTGGTACAGATGGAACTCCGACACCACCTTCGGCAAGAACTTAGGGTGAGTGCGGAGGACTACTCGATTGTGATGAAATTTAGTATAGGGAGCATGGGCTACCAAGGCTTGAAGTTCACTGACTCTACAAGCTGAAGTAACAGCCACCAAGAAAATTACCTTCCAGGTCAAGCACTTCAGATGGCAGGAATCCAGTGGCTCAAAAGGAGGTTTCATCAGCTGGGTGAGGACGACGTTGAGATCCCATGACACTATTGGAGGTTTGACAGGGGGCTTTGACAAAAGCAAACCTCTCATGAAGCAAACAACCAAAGGCTGTGCAGAGATAGGCTTACCTTATACACGTTGATGGTAAGCACTGATTGCACTAAGAGGAACCCTTACGGAGTTGGTCTTGAGACCAGACTCTGACAAGTGTAGAAGTTATTCAAGCAGGGTCTGTGTAGGACAAGAGCGAGGATCTAAGGCCTTGCTATCACACCAGACGGCAAACCTCCTCCACTTGAAAGAATAACACCACTTCGTGGAATCTTTCCTGGAAGAAAGCAAAACTCGAGAGACACCCTCAGAGATACCCAAAGAGGCGAATTCTACGCTCTCAACATCCAGGCCATGAGAGCCAGAGACCGGAGGTTGGGCTGCAGAAGCGCCCCCTCATTCTGAGTTATGAGGGTCGGAAAACACTCCAATCTCCACGGTTCTTCTGAAGATAATTCCTGAAGAAGAGGGAACCAAACCTGATGCGGCCAGAAGGGAGCAATCAGAATTACGGATCCACGGTCTTGCTTGAGTTTCAGCAGAGTCTTCCCCACCAGAGGTATGGGAGGATACTCATACAGAAGACCCTCCCCCCAATTGAGGAGAAAAGCATCTGACGCTAGTCTGTCATGGGCCTGAAGTCTGGAACAGAACTGAGGGACCTTGTGATTGAGCTGAGTGGCAAAAAGATCCACCAAGGGGGTGCCCCACTCTTGGAAGATCTTGCACACCACAAGTGAGCTGAGCGACCACTCGTGAGGTTGCATTATCCTGCTCAATCTGTCGGCCAGACTGTTGTTTACGCCTGCCAGATATGTGGCTTGGAGAAACATGCCTCGACGACGGGCCGAAAGCCACATCTGGACGGCTTCCTGACACAAGGGGCTCCCCACCCCAGGAGAGAAGCATCTGTCGTCAGCACGTTTTCTGGCTGAGGCATTTGGAATGGGCGTCCCAAGGTCATATTGGATCAAATGGTCCACCACCGAAGAGAATTGCAAAACCCGATGGACAATTGGATCACATCCTCTAGATTCCCGATAGCTTGGTACCACTGGGAAGCTAGGGTCTACTGAGCTGATCTCATATGAAGACGTGCCATGGGAGTCACATGGACTGTGGAGGCCATGTGGCCGAGAAGTCTCAACATCTGCCGAGCTGTGATCTGCTGCAATGCTCTTGACCATGGAGACAAGAGACAGAAGACTGTCCGTCCTGGTCTCAGGAAGATAGGCATGAGCTGTCGTTGAGTCCAGCAGAGCTCCTATGAATTCTAATCTTTGAACTGGAAGGAGATGGGACTTTGGGTAATTTAAAACAAACCAGAGTAGTTCCAGAAGTTGAATAGTCATCTGCATGGACTGTAGAGCTCCTGCCTCCGAGGTGCTCTTCACCAGCTAATCGTCGAAATAGGGGAACACATGCACTCCCAGTCTGCGTAGCGACGCTGCGACCACCACCAGGCATTTTGTAAAGACCCGGGGTGCCGAGGCCAGACCAAAAGGCAGCACACAATATTGGAAGTGTTGGGTTCCGAGACAAAATTGAAGATACTTCCTGTGGGCTCGAAGTATCGGAATGTGGGTGTAAGCATCCTTTGTCCAGAGAGCATAGCCAATCGTTTTCCTGAATCATGGGAAGTAGGGTGCCCAGGGAAAGCATCCTGAACTTTTCTCGGACAAGAAATTTGTTCAGGGCCCTTAGGTCTAGGATAGGACGCATCCCCCCTGTCTTCTTTTGCACAAGGAAGTACCTGGAATAGAATCCCAGCCATTCTTGCCCGGGTGGAAAGGGCTCGACTGCATTGGCGCAGAGAAGAGCGGAGAGTTCCTCTGCAAGTACCTGCTTGTGATGGGAGCTGAAAGACTGAGCTCCCGGTGGGCAATTTGCAGGTGTAGAATCAAATTGAGGGTGTACCCCAACCGGACTATTTGGAGAACCCACCGATCGGAGGTTACGAGAGGCCACCTTTGGTGAAAAAATTTTAACGTCCCTCCTACTGGTAAGTCGTCCGGCACGGACACGTTTACTGCGGCTATGCTCATCTGGAGACAGTCAAAAGCCTGTCCCTTGCTTTTGCTGGGGAGCTGCAGGGGCCCGTTTAGGCGCACGCTGTTGACGAGAACGGACACGCTGGGGCTGATCCTAAGAAGGCTGTCGAGCAGGTGGAGTGTACCTACACTTATTATAAGAATAGGGAGCACTCCTCCTGCCCTGGAAAAAACGTCTACCAGTTGAGGTAGATGCTGAAGGCGCCCGGTGGGAGAGATTATCGAGGGCGGTTACCCGCTGGTTGTGCTGCTCTACAACCTGCTCAACCTTCTCGCCAAAAATGTTATCCCCCCCGGCAAGGGACATCCGCAAGCCGCTGCTGAGTCCTACTCTCCAGGTCAGAGTCTGCGCATTACTATACCTTGAGCAGCGGACCTGCATGCAACATCAAAAATGTCATAAGCACCCCTGGACAGGAATTTACGACACGCCTTCAGCTGCCTGACCACCTCCTGAAAAGGCCTGGCTTGTTCCACAGGGAGCTTATCCACCAGGTCCGCCAGTTGCTTCACATTATTCCGCATATGGATGCTCGTGTAGAGCTGATACGATTGGATCTTGGACACGCGCATAGAGGACTGGTAGGCCTTCCTCCCAAAGGAGTCGAGAGTTCTAGATTCCCGCCCCTGGGGCGCTGAGGCAAAATCTCTAGAACTGCCAGCTCTCTTCAGGGCAGAGTCCACAACCATAGAGTCGTGAGGTAACTGGGTCCTCATCAACTCAGGTTCTCCATGGACCCTACACTGAGACTCAATTTTCTTAGGGATGGTGGGATTAGATAAGGGTTTCGTCCAGTTCCTAAGCAAAGTCTTCTTGAGAACCTTATGCAAAGGAACGGTGGACGACTCCTAAGTGGTGAAGGATAGTCGAGGACCTCGAGCATCTCAGTCCTGGGCTCATCCTCAGTAAAAGTTTCCTTGGTTGTTCTAGTGAAAGGTGATATATCAAGCCTGAAATGAACAATAAAGGGATTTCTAATGCATAGCTATGATCTTGCTCATTAATCCTGCATTTAATGTGCTATTTAACAGATAACGCTATATTACTTTATATACATTTCTTGTAAAATGAGCTTCCTCTTGTTTTAGATACTTGGGCTTACCCTCATTATGGATTATTGTACATGTATGATGACATCTGGGGGAAAGTGGCTAAAACCTCCGATCCAAAATGTTGAGAGTGGCTGATTTTTCATGTTATGGGTCCTTAAGCAGTCTAAAAAAGTTACATGGTTGACCTTCTGTAACTTATTTATTTCATACAAAAGGATGGAGTTTGAACTGTTGTGCTAAACTTAAAAAAAAAAAAAAAAAACTTTTATGCTGTAAGAACCTTATGGGATTTTTGTGGTTTACAGATAAAAAGAAGACCAGGCATACCTGGGAAATACAATAAAAATCAGCAGTAATAAAAAGTATCATCAATCACAATTCTCAGTACAAGAACTTCTCAAACAACCATGTTTTCAAAGACTTTCTAAATTGAAAAAGACCAAGAGAAAATCGAATTATAGCAGGGAGATCACTCCAAAGCTTATCTTCTGTGAAAGAGAACGAAATAGCCTTTTGTATCTAACAGATTTAAAAGAAGGTAAACATAATGGCAGACTATTTATCAATCATACAGTAACATCATAACAGGGAAAAGTGATAACACACATCCTGCTGTCTTTAATATGATAGTGCAGACTTTAAAGTACACCCTAGCTCAAATTGGAAGCCAGTGAGCTCTAATCAATAACAGCGTAGCCCTATCAAATTGTTTTGCAGAAAAATAAAACAAACGGACTGCTACATTCTGTAAGGTTTGCAGTTTCTTCAGAAGCAACTGTGAAAACAGCCTGCAAAAAGAATATTACAATAATCTAAATGGCTCAAATCCAATGCTTGAACGACCAGTTTAAATTGCAAAGAATCAAAACAATATCTCATCCTTCTTAGTGTTCAAATTGTACTTGAAATGGCTCATAGAACACACAAGACTAAAACTCAACTGTGAAAACCAAGTTCTTAGTAGTAACAGACCCTTTTGATCATACAACTGCTTCACAATTGACCAAACCACCTACTCAATGGAAAATACACTAAAAACACTTGGAGTAATTATAGACCATCGCTTAATATTCAAACCACAAGTCTCTTTGGTTGCCTCTAAAACTCTCAAAACTCTTTGGAAGTTAAAATGCGTAAGGAACTACCTCCCAACTTCGACTCTCAGACTCCTAGTATAATCCCTTGTACTAATACAACTGGATTATTGTAGTGCAACGTATGTCGGTTGTACAGCACAGTTAATCAAAATATTTCAAATAGTTCAAAACACAACAGCTCGCTATATTTATAATATGTCACGTTTTGACAGTTCAACCCCTCTGCTAATTAAGCTTTATTGGTTACTTATAAAAGCCAGAGTCCACTTGAAGTTATGTGCTTTTATTCATCTTATAATTTATGGAATAGCCCCAAATCACATGCAACCACTCATAGAACTTCCCCTGCACAATGCAGTCCCAGGAGCAAGAGATTATTTTACACTACATTTCCAAACTGCAGAAAAATTGTGTATAAATCTATTCTATCAACTGACCTCACTTATCTGGGTACTAAATGGTAGAACTTACTACCAAAACCTATCAAACATCAATGTAATTATTCCACAAATCTTTGGCTCTGAGCATCCTGGTCCTTTTTGGAAGAAGTCAATATACCCTTGATCAAAGAAAACAACTAGAACTTTAGGCATAATCCTGTTGATGGTCCTGGGGTACGAGAGAGTGTCCCTACGATATAAGAAAGAACTCATATAGAAAGCAGACTTGATACATAAAGTACTTGTGCCAATACCCTCTCTTCCACCCTCTTCCCTCCGTACTAACCTTTCTTCCTTCTCTCAGAGCAGCCATACAGCTCTTCACTTCTTCTTCCACTCGGCTCCCACCACAGCATTTCTCACACTTCTGGTTCCTCACCAATTCTTGCCGCAAACTGTCAAACTTGGCTTTAAACCAGCAGTGAGCTTCTTCTAGGTTGGCAGAAATCTGCATGGATTCAGAAGCAGCAGAGAGTTTAGAATAGCGTATATGAAATGGAAACAGCAGAATGAGTGTAGCATACGGTGTACCTAGTGATATGAAAGAGAAATTAACAGAGGGTGTACATATCCTATACAAATTCAGTGAAGGAGAGCTCCTCAGGGGGGAGATCTTCTCCTTTCATGGTCTGACCCTTCTGCCAGGTGCTTGTGACCTGGGTTGACCACTGTTGGAAGCAGGATTCTAAGCTAGACGGACCACTGGTCTGATACCGTATGGCTATTCTTATATTCTTAACCTCTGGATCCTGGTAAGATGCCCAAGAGCAGTCTGTATCAGCCTTACAGAAGTTCTCCTGTGGGGGCTCCTTAATCGGTGCCTGAAGAGGACTGATACTGATTCTTCTTGGTCTCTGCCCACGCATGCGCTGGTGTCCCTTGGCACCAATGAGAATGAAAGTGAATCCTTACATCTCTTCAGGGTGGGATCAGAAGATGTGAAATGCTGATGAGCATTAACGATACTCAATGTCGAGGTAGGGGGAGACCTCCTCAACATTGAAGCGTCCCCAATGCAGCTCTGGGAGCAATACGGACCAATGCAGACATTGATGGACTGGACTTGTCCATGCTAAAAATATTTCTGCGCTGCTGTCCGACTCTTAATGCTTTTTGATGAAAGCTATGAACAGTTTACAAGAAGGATTATGGCATCATGAATAAGTGTCCAGGAAGGACATGGTCCTGTTACATCTGGAATACTTCTTTAAAACCACTGGGAGTTTCTTTTGACATATCAGGAAAAATAGCCGCAGTAAAATCAAACAATGCTATGGTGGTGAAAAACTTAAAGATTTTCCGGCTAGAGTGCTCGAGCAGCCAACGAAAAATACAGAAACTTAAAAAGGGCCAAAAAACTAGGAAAAGAACTACTAGAAGGGGGAGCGGGGTTTACTTGGTCCCATGAGAGACAAAAATTAGCCCCAAAAGGGAGAAGTAGGCAAACTGCTGACTGAGAAGAATCCAAGATGGCATGAGCTGCCTTGTTCCTATGCAAGTATTATGGGCAGGAAGGCATGTGAATGTGCGGTAGATGCTGCCAAAAGCTTATGATGTAGAAAAAACACTGGGGAGCACCTCAGTGTTAGGGATCTGTCCCATGTAAGCCGCATTGAGCCTGCCATGAGTGGGAAAGCGCGGGGTACAAATGTAACAAAAAATAAAAAAAAATAAAAAAATAAAAAAATAAAAAAAATGTTACCTATCTCTGAGAATTGTTGTTCTGTTTGTTCTCAGAGAATCAATGTACTGCATGACAATGAGTGAATAAGGATTGGAGAGAATTAATATGAAGCAAGTGATGTACTGAGTGAATTATTTTTAGCTTGAAAAATAACAGCACTTGGTCAGGACAAATAAGTTATTTATATTCAAAATTTCTATTCCGCACTATCTTTACATTTCTAGGCGGATTACAAATCAACAAACATAGTTTAAAACATATGAAACAAGATATGCAAACTATTTTTTTTAAAAAGGAAAGGATAAAGAGTGTCTAAGGTAATGCTGAGAGTTTTTAACGTTTGCTCAAGTGATACTGTAAGGGTAGTGGATTGATTCTTAGAAAAAGGAAACCTTTAGTTTTATTTGGATTTAGTTAGCCAGGTTACTATCATCTGAAGCTAGGAAATCTTGAGTTAGTGGATTTATTGTGGTAAGGATCTGGATATCATCAGCATAAACGTATGGTGTAAAACCTAGTGATTGAATTTTCATGACCAGTGGAGCCATGAAGATACTGAAGAAAGTCAGTGCAAGAATGGAGCCTTGTGAGACACCACAAGGGATGTTATATGGCACTGTATAAGACCTGTCAGATAGATAGGCCTGGAACCATGCTAGGACAGTGTCTGGTGTAGGATTTGGCAACCTTGGACCTCTTGAGGACAGCTTCTGTTACCACTGATAGGTGGTAGCTGTGAACACTTGTGCCCTATTGCTAGGAGGACTGTGTACTTGATGTCTAGGCACTTAAGGGGCAATTCAGTACAAGTTACCTAGTTACGTACTGGAATGCTGGATGCTATACACAAATTCTATATCTGCAATAACACGTGTAATTGCCAGTATAGAATACCAGCAACATTTACGCACCAACATTTAGGTATGGCTGTTACCACTATGTCAATGGCTGGTGTAAATGTCCATGATTAGGGAGGAGGTGACATCATTGAGCCGATTGAAGGTTTAAGCCCATAGCTCCTGTCCAATTCAGGGTTATCCAACATCATCAACCACCTAAATAGCTGCTTTTGAGCTTGAAACAGTGTCAGATCTACAGTACTTTGCCTTGAGTGCCTGATTCATCATGATGGTGAATAAGAAAAAACAATCAATCAACTTGCAAGTGTTTGCATATCAAGGTGGTAATCAGCCACACCAAGAGACTGACAACATGGCAGCTAACCTTGCCAACACCTCTGTGAACAGGGAGATTTGCTGAAAGCGACCCTTGAAGAATTGAGTGGTTGGTTCCAAGAGATCAAAAACGTTGTTGCAGCAACCCAAGCTGATCTAGCTACCCTAGGCTCAGACCTTCATGTAGATATGGCTGAGACAGGATATTGCATGGAGGAGGCAGAGACCTGGATGGAAAAGTATAATGGACAATTCTCAAACTTAGAAAAAAAAGAACTCTGATCTTTTAAAGCAACATTCGGAGGTCCTAGAAAAACCAGAGGATCTCAAAAACCAGAGTCGGAGATGTAACATACACTTCAGGGGAGTTCTTGAAACCCTTGAATATTCAGACTGTGTGACAATGGTCAAGCAAATATCAACAACGATTTTAGAGCTTGCAGAACTGGAGCTTCCTGGGCAGGATATTAAGATTGAGTGAGCACACAGATCAGGGGGAATCTGTAGTCTACTAAGATTAAGGAATAATAGTGTGTTATCACAGGGACTTCGCCAAAGAGAAGATTTGTTGTATGTAAGCATGGACATATAGTGTGGGACACTTCTACCATTGAAGTTTTCACAGATATCTCACCAGTTACGTTGCATAAGCACAGACAGCTATGTGATATCACTGTAAAGCTGCGACACAAACAAGGGAGATATTGGGACTTTCCTTTTGGATTAATATTCCATGTTCAAGGGAAGGCTTAGAGTGCAACATCTAAAGAAAACAGCAATTAAAATCTTGCATTCTCAGAGATGGTGGCCAAGTGAAGCCTTTGTGCCCCAATGTGGGAGAACATCAGCGAGAAGACCAGCTTCAAAGGCAGCAGTGTTAGTCTCACCGTAAGCAATGCAGTGTTAAGTGAATGGAACTCACCAATCTCATTGGCGGAACTTTCTTGCTTGGGTTTACCAAGCACTAGCAGACTTGTTGAGTCTATTTACTCCAAGTTGTATTCCCAGAGCCAGCAGAACTGATTCTGACAATGGCTAACTGGGTCACTCTGATCTTCATTGCTGACCTGTTTATGAACTTATTGGCTTTTCTGTATTCAGTGTTGTTTTAATGAAAGGTGGTTACAATGTTATAACTATTATGCAATAAGTTATTAACCCTGTCTTGGTGAGGTCCTGCCTCATACCTTCATTCATTCATGGATTAATGATGGGAGAGCGGATCTTGCAGGGAGGGTGGAGGGGATGGTTCT